>NW_015112678.1:554721-566321 GCF_001443285.1 Poecilia latipinna | reverse complement strand
CCTTATAGTCTCCTTGTGGCACTGGGCCTGCTGAAATTCTTAATCTTTGCGAAATATTCTGAACTCACTCATCTCTGTTCCTTTTATCTGAAAGTTGACAGGGTTTCTTTTAGGCCACATTATCCTCCCTCAGGTTTTATGCCATCACAGCACAGGGCCACGTAAACACATGTGCCACAAAGCATGTGTCAGGCCTTTAACGGTTGATGTAACGCCTGTGTTGTGGTCCCTCCCGCCCCTTCTTCCTGCATGGGCAAAGTCCCTCAGATGTCAACCTGTGGCTCTCTGTGAACCGTGAAGCCTATCATGTGAGTGTAGGAACAGAAGAAAACCCCTCTCTCAGCTCTCGCTTTGATCTGCCTGGAAAACTCAAACCGGCTCCTGTCATACAGCGCCAGAGAGTGTGTGACTTTCACACAGTGTGCCTACCTTGACGGGGAATTGAAACTGACTCGGTAAAGGAACGTGACCCTCCCGGGCTTCAGAACAAAGCACCCGTGTTAGTAAACACATGCATAAACTGCATTCTTTGGAGCAGGGGGTAACAGATCCCACACATTCGCAGCCTGTGAGCGAGGGCAAATATTTTCAGCATCCCACAAGCTTTACAAGGCTTTGGGGAAACATTCCCGAAATACCATCTTTCCAATCCATCCATGGCAACAAGTGGCTCCCTGCTTCCTGTTTTTAGGCCTTGTGAAACTCTTCCTACTATGTGTGTGTGTGTGTGTGTGTGTGTGTGTGTGTGTGTCCATGTATGCATGCATATATATATATATATATGCATGCATACATATATATATATATATATATATATATATATATATATATAAAATGAAAAACAGTTTTTACACACACCTGCAGTTTGTGTTAGTTTCATACCTTTTATATTGAAAGAAACTGATGTTATTTTTTGTTAATATTATGAATAATTGTCATTTTGGTCCGTATGATGTCATTTTCAAATATTAAATAATTCATCATTTATTCAGCTGCTTAGTACCTCAGTAGACTTTTTACCATATACGTTTTTACTCTAGTAAAACGGATGGATACTTTTTACTTTTATTTGATTAAAAATACTATTACTATTACTTGAGTACAATTATTGGTAATAATTGGAAATAAAAGGAGTTGTTGGTAAAAAAAAAAACAAAACAAAAAAAAAAACACAAAAGCATCCACAAGGAAAATGAAAAACAACATATATTTTTAAAAACAGTAAAATTTAAATTACGTGCTTAAAAATATAATTTGTTGGAAGTAGGCTGGAAAAATTAAAATGAATGTCAAATAAATAAAACATGAGGTAAAGTTTTCCTTTTTTTAAATTAATTGGCACATTTAAAGTGTATGGATTTATTTATAAGGCCATTTATATATTTCTTTTTTTTTAAAATTATGTCAGTTTTGGGCTTCCATACCTTACATTCGTAGTACTGTTTGTTTAATGGGTTTAATGGTGTTAACTTCACCTGTATGGTTAAATTGCAAATGTTAACCACATAGTGTTCGACAACAGTATCAGTCTTGACGAATACGATTTGCCTCACCTTTACAGAATTCGGCGTGTGTAAAGGTCAGATGTCAGGTCATGGGTGGACAGTTTGGTGTCGCACTTTGTGTGCCTCCATAGGAATAGCGTTACCTTAATGCGTTCTCAATTACAGCCCTTCCCTCCTCCGAGCCCTCAGCTTAACCTTATCTGAGATAGCCATGAACCATAACTGATATAATCATAGCAGCCCCTGTGTGGATGTGTTACCAGCACATTATCAGACATAGTAAATCAGTTTATGGATTAATCAAATTTAGCCTCCCCGTCCTTAAACGGCGCTCCCCATCCTCCCTCCACCCGATGCGCCTTGGTGTCCCTCCTGCAGAGGAATCAGCTGAGCGCTCTGCCTATTTCCCAAGCACTCAGGTGTGGGTACGCGTCTGCTCTCAGTTAATAAGAAAGTAATGGCTTCATATCTGCTCCCATGCTAATTGAATTAAATCAGTTTCATGCTGTTATTATTAGGTACGTAGAGCCCCGGTGTCCGAATAGAGCCTCCGCTTTTTCCCGTAGACGGAAACGTCGGTATTCCAGGAGAGATGTTTGCCCATCTGCGCTTGATGCTGGAAATGCTTATCTCGGACGATCAAAAGTTCCTGGAGAGAGGCTTTTATTGTTAAATATTGAGGAATATGGAACTGATTTATTTATTTTTTCTGCTCTATTAATAATGTGGAAAACGTGAACTGAAGGCTTTGCTGTTAAAATGTTGAGGTAATTACAGATTTTTCTTTAATAGGGACATGAATTTTTCACACAGATGTAATTAGAAGCCAGAATTAAAACCAGCCATCGCCTCTCATCTTTTTGTGTTTTAATGATAAAGCAGCGATAGACATGAAGAACAATGGAGGCAGACAGCAATAGCACACAACCAGGCGCCTAATTAGGTATTTCTGTAGCCAGCAGCCGTGGATAATGAAGGAAATAGTGGTTGGTGGGACTGACAGTGTTTTTGCTGTTTTTCTCCCTTTAACACGGCAATCCTCTTGGTCTAAATACCACTGAGATAAATTAGACCAAGTAAATGACGGTAATTGCCTTTTTCAGATTACATTTCTAACCTGTGCACCTTCTTTCCTCCTCCTCTCTGGAAACGTCAGTTCTCCTCGCCGCAGCTGCTGTCGGCTGACAAGTTGTGTTACTCAAATGCACTTTTACTTTATTGAACTTAAGCAATCTCTCTATTTTGCCATTGAATGGTTGTCATTTCACCAACTCCCCTTGATAGAAGAAGTCATCATTCTCTGTCAGAGCACAACTGCAAAGTGGCCCAAAGTGACACCTTTGGTGCTGTGCGCTCCTCCGTGAACTGCACGTTTCTGTGCTCCACGTCTAATATTTTACGTCTTCGAGACATTGGCTGGCATTTTGTCGCTTTTAAACCACAAACTTTGATTGGACTCATTAGGACTTCATGTTATAAAAAGAAATAAAAATATATATTAATTATAAAAAAATCAGTTAGGTCATTTTTTCCCCCTCTGACACTCCTTAATAAAATTCCAGCTGCCTTTAAAAGTCACCTGCTTTTGAGTCCAGGATTATTCAGACATTTTTTCACATGTACATCAATAATAATTTTTTCTGGTCCTGATAGAAAACAAGATTTTCGTCTCTGAAAAAAGAGCAATGAAAAAGTATTGGATATAAAACATTTTTACCTATTTGTGTCAAAAAAGTATGTGCCAAAACGTCAAACACCTCATATAATTGCTGACCAAAATGTTTGCATGTGTGCATACGTCCACTGTTGTTTCAGAGGTGATCTCCATGTCTTTGAGGTTGGGAAGCCTCTCTGCCATCACCCTAATTTTAGCTCCTTGCACCGATTCTCCATCAGTTTAAGTCGTTACTCTGACTGGGCCGCTCTTAAGTGTTGCCAAAGGTTTACTGTGACAACACTCATACACGCTATTTGAAATATCTATAAGAGTTTCTCGCATATAAGATGGCAAAATAAACACCATTTAGCTTGTGGCTGTAACTTAACTAAATATAAAGACGCTTAAGACGAACAAGTACCGCAAGGCGCTATCTGTGTATGGTGTTGCATCTGTAACACCCACACCGTCGTGATGATATTTTCCTTCTTTTTGAGGCAAACAAAGCCACAGAGGCGCTCGCGAAGACAAAGCAAAGTGATGGATACAGTAAAGAACAGAGATGTAATGCTGGATGAAAATATAAGCAAAACGTGAGAGCAGGGAGGAACTGAGAGAGACGAGAGAGGCAGGGATGAATAACAGCTTGACAGGTGGAATAAAAATAAAAAAAAAAGCCGCAGAGGGCGTTTGGAGCTGTACGTTAGGAGTGTGTGCAGGGTGGTGCAGCACTGCGTTTGGGTCATACATCACACTAATACAGCAGGAGGACATAGCCTAGCGCAGCGCTATGCAGAGCAGGGGGGAGAATAATGTGCTGCGCTTGCACCCGCTCAATCTGATTGAAACACACAGCACAAGACGATACATTTACTCACCCCCCCCCCCCACACACCCACGGACACTTTATAAATCTACTCTTGGCCCGTATATTCTGCTAGATAATCCCCGAAAATAGAAATGGAAGACAGACATAGGGTCTCCATCACGGCGAGGCCAGCGTCTCTCATCAGCGTGTGGCGGATAGTTTTGTGTTGAGGCGCAGAGCCGCTCTGTCGAGCCAAGATGCATTTCAGGTAGGTGTGCAATTAAAAGATGATTAGGCCATTACAGAAACTGAATTTGGCTTGTTGTGACACATTAATAAGGCAGGTTTATTAATTCATAAAGCAAAAGAAGGAGAGATTAATAACCCAAGAGAGCGTCCTTATTTTCTTCCGCGTGTTGTAAATGCCAAGCTAATTTTTGTCAGCAGATCTTTGCCCGACTTTATTTTCCACTTGAAGCTTGACGTATGGATATGAGGGCTCAAAATTAAGGGTGTGAAGCCTTAAAAGCTACTGAAAAGGAACTAAATGTAATTATTGTACGTGGCAGTGATCTTCAGTGTTCTTGCTCTCTGCATGAAATAATCTTGAATTATTTAGGTGATAATAACTGGGGCCTGGCTCTGTGCTCCTCTCTCTGTGCGTGCTTTTGATCACTGAAGCAAGATTCAAAGCAATCCTGAGGAGAGCCCAGAGTCTTTCCTTCAAGCATCTGACATTTACATTACCCGCCGTGGTCTTTCCTCAGCCTTTATAATTAGCACCATTGCTGCAGTGCTGCAAAGCGGGCGGGAAAATACACCGCTGCAAAGATGGTGTAACAGGAGCTATGTGCTATCAGGTATGCTGTCACTCTTGGCGCCTGTGCAAGGCAGGTGAAACATAACGACATGCAGCTGATAAGCAGTGTTGTTGTGACATTCATGCATTGAGTGCGAGATCGCAATCCCATCTGGGGTGTATCTAATTGGCCGGTGGTGGAGGTCTTGAAGCGTGCCAAGTGCTTACATTATCATTAGGATAGAGCCGGGACGTTTTAGAGTCCTCACCTCTCGCCTTCTTCTGGGACCTGGTGTGTGGGCTGAGCGAAGCGTGAACCCTCTGTTGCTGTGCCAGTTGGACTTTACAAGGTGATTTAATTAAGAGGCTTAGTTCTGGGTTTTTGAACTGAAGTTCTGCTAAGTGACCATAAACAGTGAATTGTTTACTTGAAGTAGGTAACTCCTCTCTTCGTCTCGTGAGAGTTTGATTTTACGAGTTCCAAATTGGAAAAACAAACTAGGACTCTCCGTGTGAAGCCAGGATCCCGGCCGCGGAGCTGACAGAGCAATCCCAGGTTTGGTATCCAACCTGGCTGTCTGGATGCAGTCAGACTTTCCACTTTACTAAACTTTTAGCACTTCCTGGTTTAACTAGTGGCACGTAAAATGCTGTTAAACATAGTGAAGATGTTCCTCTTTTGTACAAAACGGGGGAAGATGCTTCGTTATCAGCATGTATTGCTCATGGTAGAAATAGAAAGTCATGCCGTTTTCCAGCTTGCAACTTGAACATTCACAAGGTGGGTGTGGCACGATTCCAAGCTCTGTCTGCAAAGACGAATCAGACAGAATACAATTTAGGATTATAAAATAGTATGGAATAAGTCGTAGCAATTGGTTGATGTTGTAGGTAGTTCTTTTTAATTTATTTAGAAATTTATTGGAGTTGATAAAAATGTCTTTTGCATGGGAAATTGTACACCTGGAACAAAGATATTAAATGAACGAACATGCATTAAATTAGGGTTATGTCGCACAATCAGTGTTTAAGGCGAGGAAGACAGAATGTGTCTTATATAAATGTCAGTAGAAACTTAAGAATTGATTTGGTCTTTTGTGGGGGAGAAATAGTTGCAAACATCTCTAGTTAAAGTCTGTCTTGACTAGAGACTTTGAGTAGGTTTGGGTTCAGACAAGATAATGGTCCAATAAGAATTATGGGTCTGCATGTGAGATAGCAACTGCTTATGGCCTTTTAACACAACCCATTCATAAATCTAGAGGAAGCCTTTAATGCTGGAAACCAACCAGATGATGCCAAACTCATTAAGAGGGGGGTGGGGGGGGATGCTTTGAAGGACTCTGAGCTTTGTGTGGAAGGCCTTTTAAGACCAAGAGGTCACTGTTGAGAGAGAATCCCCTCCACAAATAGGGATCCAGTCACCAGGGAGTTCACTATGGCTGTTGTCTTTAAAGGGAGTTAGAGAGCTTGAGGTCGAGGAAGGGGTTAATAGGCTGAGGTATAGATGTGGAGCCTAGTGTTTACCTGGAAACTATTTTCATTCACATCCCGGTCTGGTTTTCGACTGCTTGCGTAAGTTCAAGGGCCTAGTGTGAGCAAACTTTCACAGGGGTCGAAACTTGGCTTCAGGAGACATGAGAGGGTCCCCGAGGCAGTGAACTGGTCCTTCAGAACATTGAAGTGTTTGACAGGGCAGCCGTAATTGCTCCCCGGAGACCAAAAAGAGTCAGTGTCGTCAAATTGAGCACGTTTGAAAGGGATTCTCTCCTTATAATAGGGAATGAGATGCTTCGTGGGAGACGAGAGAGACAGGAAAAGATACGTATTCATTTGTATTGACAAATATGTGGAGAGATTGGCTCAGATGTCTTTGTGGGTCATCTGGGGTGTAAGACTCCATTTACTGATTCAGCTGTTTCCTATTCGAATTCTCATTTATATCAGTGGTTGTGCATTGAAAAACATGAGCATGAGGGCAGGCTTGGGGGACCCCTGGGGCCGGCCCTGACGCTCCGTTAGCAGCATGTGGTGTGATGTTCAAAGGATCCTCCAGTTATGAGTCCCGTTGAAAGCCAAGTGCTTGGGCTGATTCCCGGGGATGGCTGTCTGCTAGGTCATGAATGCAGCTTGCGTCGTCAGCAAACGGGAGAAAATGGGACTCCGCTGTTTTTGAGGATTACTCTCCATCAGTTGTTCTTCAAGAAGATTATGGTTATATTGTAGCATTTGCAATGATTCCTTCTGTGTGCGGTTTTGCCTGGAGGCGGTGATGGATGCACCTCTGTAATAGACAAGTGTGTTGCAAAGCACTTACTCCTGTTTGTCTGGTTTCACTGCATGTTTCTTTATGACTGACAGGCAGAGGCAGCTGCAGAAACCGGGTTCCAACATCTGCTGTTGTAAAATTGAGCCTGTGTGTGTGTGTGTGTGTGTGTATTGGTGTGTGTGTGTGTGTGTGTGTTTTTGTTGAAGGGTTATGGTGTCCAGGTCAGAGAGGTCAACACTTGTGCACAGGATGTGTCTCTGATGCCTGAGTTTTTTTTTGTTTTTTTTTCACTCTTACATATTTCATTAAGCACAATATACAACCATTGCAATTAGTCAACCAACTCTTGCTGTGTATTAGATATATTCTGCATTAATATGACCAGACCTTCATGGGTGACTGCATGCAAAAAAAAAAAAAAAAAAAAAAAAAGATCCCTCTCTATAAACAAAGCCGGTGTCCCCATGGGAGGAACCCAGCTGTTGACCCATGATGAACTCCTGACCAGAACTGCCACATCCTCCTGACTTGGTTCAGTGACACCCCGGATTGGGACGGACAGACAACAAATGTCAGAGACAAACCGACAGTATGACCCAGACAGGCTGGAATGCAAAGCGGGGGATCCGCGAAGCTTATGCTGCCCGTCAGAGAAGTCTGGTCAAAGAGATACGCGCTGGTTTCCTTTTCATGTTTCAGACCGCGCTGCCGCTGGAACGGATTTGATGTCGCAAGCAAATAATTTACTTCTTGTATAGAATGTAGGTAAATAAATAAAAATATTTTTCAGGTATTGATTTTAGTTCGGCTCAGAGAGAGCGCAGAGTGATAGACTGCCGGTGCTAATCTCATTCCGTGTGTCGTTCTGAGCTGGCTCCCTCTGAACTAGCTTTGTGGTTTATCCTTTCATTCTCCCTCGTACTTTAAAACGAACACACGTAATATTATTCAGAAACGGAGGCAAATTAAAAATCCAAGGTTCCCTGAATTTTTTTAATTTTTTTATTTTTTTTGTCAGTAAGCAGCTGTTCAGACGCTAAAGCAGACGCTGCATCAAGGCCATTTGATGTTTACCTATAAATTTAACGTTTTGGGATCATTTTAATGGATTTTGTTTTCCCTCTGCAAATCATTTCCAATTTAACTTATTGCAAACTGGATAAATCAGTTCATCTTTGGCCATGTGTTCTCACAACATTTTTCTTTAATGTTTAAAGCTCCGTTGCGATACTAGCACTACTTGCTATGACAAATAAATAGAAATTTTTACTGGAACTAAAAACTTTCTTCCTCAGTTTGTCTGTCTCAGAAGCTTAATGCCGAAGCTTAACTTTCACTTGTGTGGTGAACACTCCTCTTTCTGAATAACACTGCATCTTTTCCAGGAAATTTGGATCTGTACCTTCACATTGACCAGAACCAGATCCTGCATGTTTTATGACTAACAAAGGTTAAAAGCTGAAAGGATAAAACAGAGCAGCTTTGCTGTACTCCGTTTAACCTTACTGTTTTTGTTAAGTCTTACTCTCTTACAGGCTTCATGAAATATAAATCTGTCAACATGTCATAGAAAATACTGTTTCCTTTTAAACAAACCTCTTATGTCATTGTGCTTCTTCTGACCTAATTTCCAACACCTTACTGATCCTGAAATCTTCATCTTTGTCCCTCAGCAACAACTCCCCCTCTGAAGAGTGTTGTTCCCAGGATGGTGCATTCAGTGATATGAAAAGACGGAGACCCCGACCGGCCAATTCCCAGTCAGGGATGATCAAGAAAATAAATCTCTTGATTCCATACATACTTTAAAAACATTTTTTTTTAAAAATGATGGACAGTGCAATAAAAGCATTGCGTATATACTTGTTAACAACTAGAAAAAAGCTGGCTAACTTCCAAATGATTATTTTGACTATCATTTCATTTGGTGTTTTTGAGTATTACTGGTGTCGTAAGGCCTTACCGTTCCTGTACACCCCCCACCTGGTTAACTTTGTTCCTGTTCAATCACAGGTAGCAGTGCTTCAAGGGTTGTCTCTGGAAGCCCTTCACCCTCCCAGGAACTCTAGACAGCTTTGGGGGCATTCATCTTCTTTTCCCCTTCACTTACCTCTTTTGTTTGTCCTGGTTTCCATAGATGAGTACCCCTTCTCCCACCTCCCCCACCCTCTTCTCATGTGAAGCTAAGTGCCACCGCTTCTTTCGACCTGCCAGCTCCAAATTGGCAGCCTGACCTTCTTTTTCTTCCTCGGGGCGTCTGCACAAAGCCATACCTCTACCAGGGGGGAAAATGCAATTAAGAAGTGACATAAACACTGAGCGCTCGTTGTAGCTGTTCTCAGGAAGAAGGAGAGAGTAAGGCAGCTGCCACTGTGACATGTTTGCATAGAAAGTGCTCTATTAATTGGACTTCGTGCATTGCAAAGTGACACGAGGGTGAGCTGCCCCGATAGAGACGGGGTATGACTTGATGTCACCGGATGAGCCAATTGACAGAAAAGAGGTGTCGTACTTTATGGATGCTCTCTGGCCTTATTTTTTGATTTGTTGTTGGCAGATTGTTGCGTTGCTGAACAACAGGCGCTACCAAGCAACGTAAAGTTTAATTCTGCATTCAATTTGTCTTAGAACCAGAACTTTGCATGTGGGAATAATGATGTAGTCAAGTTGTTGAGTGCATTCTAGTTAAAAGTTGGAAACCCAGTGGATAATTTACTGTGCCCCTAACTACTGGGGCTCATGGCCTTGTGCCACGAGATCTCATGGTGACAAAACCCATCACAAATTAAAGTCTGACTCGTGAAGTTATATCCAGCTGACGTCAACGTTCAACTTTGTTTGGTGAGTTGAGGGTAAGGTGTCATTATGATCTCCAGCCATAGAGACATGAGTTTAAATTTGACACTCTGAATCCGTGTTTGAGAATCCTACTATTAAGAAAGGAAGGAAATACTTCCTGTGTTGACCAAAGTTTTGTTGATCAAATCGAAGCAAAACTTCAAGTGAAGCATTTGGATGCTCAGTGAAAAACTGGAACAGTGACAGACGAGATACATTTTCTTAGTGCACTTAGGCTAACTGTTAGCCACCAGTTATGCTAAAGGTGGCAGACAAGATATTTGCAACAATCAATTAACGTTACATAAAATTGGAAGGCAGGATGTGAAAGATGAGTTTGTTAATGGAGAATACTAAAGGGATATTTCACAGCTTTACGTAGGCTGAAATATTTACTCTTCCACACCCGAACCTCATATTTCTCCATTGAGCAAAGTTTCTTTAAAATCTGTTTTAGATTTGTCAAACGTTTACTGTATTTGCGGAAACATGAAAGGAATATATGTTGACTGTTTGACATTAGAGCCACTCAGTGTATAGAGGTAATAATTAGATCATTTTTCCTTGCGTAACCATAAAAAAATGGATTCTGTTTGGCAATACAAACCAAAATGCCAATTTTTCTCTCAAATCCATGAATGCAGAAACAAATGAAAAATGTTTACCAAAAAAGATTGGAAAGTGCAATGTACATCTCTGGTTTTATGTAAACAATGAGCATTTATTGGACCCAAGTTTCAGTGTATCATATGTCCAGCAGCCATATTGAATCAGAGCTTGAGTTTAGCTGTGGATCACTGACTTCCCACTATCGTCTTTCTAATATGTATAACATGGAACCACAACGTAGTTTCCCAATACAACATCAGTACAGCATTTACATTATTTATCTACAATATTCAGCTTTTGTCTCTTGAAAGGGCAAAGTTTCAATTGAAACTGACTGCCTTCCAAACTATGGCATCTTCTGACTAGCACATACTACAAACTAGCTTTAAATTGTTTTCTTCACAAGACGCTTTTGTTAATTGTGTGTGTGTGATATGGAAAACATTGCTCACTTGCGAAAACTGCTTTGTCATATGATGTCATATTTTCCTGTCAGTGTGTTATTGTTTTGTTTCCTGACATATTGTCGTCTCTGGTGTTTCTGTATTGTTTTTTTTCCCTGAGCCACCAATTGGCTGAAACCTATGATTAAAGGCATTTAGAACAATACAAAATCCTCTCACACCACAACAAACGTGGTGAAGCTTATGTAAGTCAGAGAGCAGCTTGCTGTGTAAGTGGAAGTAGCATGACTCTGCCGCTTGTTTTCATTACACCTCATACAATTCATTAGGCACGACATTTATGGTTTATCTGACCTGAGCAGCTGGTAAATACCTGTAGATGAATATATAAATTATGTTCCAAGGTTTATAGTCTCTGTTTTTTTTTTTCAATTTGAACTGTCTGTGCCTTGCAGCTTTTATTTTTATTTATTTTTTTTTACTATGGCGAGCCCATTAAACCATCTACAGAGGGAAGAATGTTGCTTAATTGTCAGCTGAGGTGTGTGACATTTGGAGCAGCACATCAGATTTGGTCCAAAGTATAAAAGGTGTTGTGAGAGACTGAGTAATTACTCTGGTTTCTCCCGGCAACCGGTTTAATAAGACGGCTTGGTGATTGAGGCGCATCACATAATTGGGCAGAAAAACGGCCATGTATCAAAGCATGTG
>NW_015112678.1:536860-551462 GCF_001443285.1 Poecilia latipinna | reverse complement strand
TACACATTTATGATATCACATCTTTTTTGTGATGTTTGCATTAGAATGGCTATTTCTCTCTAACATTGCTTCAGGGTGGGCTTTATATTTGGTGTTTAAGTCCAGTGATTATAACCATGTCTTACAGATAAGCTCAAATATATTCATACCCCTGGCTGTCTTAACTTGAATCTGATCTGCAGAGAGAGCTGAAGATTAGGGTGATGGCAGAGAGGCTTTTCAACCTCAAAGAGTGGGAGTTCGTCGTCACATAGATCATCAGAACATTAGTGGAAAGATGCAAAAGGTTACTCAAGAAGAGTTTGATTGCTGTAAAGCCAGCACATTTTTTCCCCCAGTAATAATTTAGGCATATGTAAAATGTATAATTTGTAAGTTCTTTATTTCTACATTTTATAAAACGGTTACAAAAACTAACCGCTTCTTTTGATTTTCTATCAGAAACAAAGTTCTTAGTTGAATGAAACTAATTTCATATCCATAGCTGCCAGAAGCATGAATAATCTAAGATTAAACTGAACTTGTAATATTAGGGTTTATAGCCAACGTGGAAAAGTCTGGAATATGGAAAATGTATCTGTGTCCAGGTTTTATTCCCTAATACGACATTAAAAAGTTATATCTGGCCCTCCATCTGCTTGTTCATCCATTCCTTTCACTATTCATCTGTGTGGCCGTCCATTTTTCTTCCTGTCATGTCCTTTTTTTTTTTTTTTTCCCAGTTTTAAAATTCATAGCTTCACTGGTTTAGAAACTTACCCAAATAAATTACCAAGAACTCTGCATAAATCTGGAATCTCAAGTTGAAAGTAGGAATCCTGAAGAAACAACTTTAAAGCAGGAACTGCGAGTCACACAGTTCGGTGTCGCGATTTTAGCTCCGATTCTAAAAATAAGTCATTATTAGTCCATGAGATTCGGTGAGTCATTATCAGGAGTGATCTACATGTTTGCTTAGCCTTGTAAACAGCCAGATGCTCCATCCTGCCTGTGCTTACCATGTTTGTACAGTAGATGAGTGGGCTCCCTGGCCCTCTTCTCGAGGTTGTTTAGCTTTCAGACCCCTGACAGGGGGGCGGGGGGCGGCGGGGTAGGGAAATACCCTTGGGGCAACATGAAGCACGACAGGTTGAATGAAATTCTCTCTGAACACTCCAAAGCTCTCTTCATCTCTGAAAGCTCTGGGAAAAAAAAAGAAAAAAGCAGCTGAAAGAGGGTTAAAACAGGATGCTTAATCTAGTAGCATTGAAAGTAGGAGCAGTGGACTTTTTTTTTTTTTTTTTTCCCCCTTTTTCTCCCCAAGAGAAAAAACACTTTAAAAGAAGCCTAACGTGATAGGTCAACATAATGAGCCATCTCTGGCTGATATTAGGAAGTTTATTCATAGAGGAGCACCAGGAGATGAGTAAGAGCAGGATGTTATCTTAATGCCACAACTTGATAAATGATTCAAGGGAATCGGTGTTAGAAAACAGTTTAGAAAATATGTGCTGTGGCAACATTTTTTTTTCTTTTTTTTTGCACAAGGATGTGCAGAAAGAAACATATTTTACAGAAAAGTGAAGTGCCGTCTAGTTATGGGCTGAGTGAAGCCAACCAGTGAGTATCATGCTCTTAAATGAACATTATTGTTAAGTAAAATTCACACAGAGCCATCTGATGGTGAATGGTGAAACGGTGTCCTGAATATTAGTTGGAAGCCCAGAGGGTCCGCTCGAGCTTAAGTTATGGTCTGGGTTTCCTCACAGGGGGCTTCTGCCTCTAAATGATGATGGTAGCAGTGGCTACATCAAGTGGGGTCATGGTTTCAGGGCTAACCTGCTAATTCCCCCACCTCAGCCATATGGAAGAAGTAGGATGGTGGGGATGCTGGGCTTTCTCCCCCTGTCTTTTTTTTTTTTTTTTTTGGATTTATCACACCACCCCCATTTCAAATAACACCGCCCACTGCTGCTTAGGCTACTTGAGCTAATTGTTATTGTGAAGAAATGCTGAGTTTGTGTCTTCACTGACCAAATGGGTGTCCTCCAGGTTTCGCACGGCAAGGCTGCGAGTGTCGATCAGCGGGCGCGGACAATGTGCTAATTTGAAATTGCAGGTTTCCTGATGTTCATTTGCAAACGAGTGTTGCACTCCCGCTCCATGCTCGGGGTGATCATTAGCACAAGAGAGGAGGGATTTAGTATTCAGCTCAGCTGTGGCACTGACACTGAAGGGTCCCTGGTTTCTGTTTCTATTAGAGCCCAAGCCCGCGGCTGCACAGCCAACACTTCAATGAGAGCTTTCTCTGCGCATGGCCATTCAGCGCTGCAGCTGCTGCCCTTCTAACTCAACCCCTCTCTCCCTCTCTCTTATGGATAGAAATATGACTCTAAAGAACGCCCCCCTGTTTTCTCCTGCCCCACCCCTTCATCTTTTCTCCTCAGCTACCCTCACGTTTTCACATCTAATTCTCCCGTCGCCCGGTGACACCCATTCCCTCAAGACCCCTGAGACGCAGCGAGATCTCTGCCGCCCCTCCCGCTCCCCCTCTGTGGTCCTGAGTGTTGTGTGTTTGCCGTGTTATTGATCAGAGTTGTGTCTTTGTGGCTCTGGGCTCCTGCTGCTGTTATCACTGCAGTGTGGAGGGTGGGGAGGTGGGACCGTGGTTCACAGCACCGACAGCTTCAGGGCAGTTCATGTTACCTATAGGGACTTACAAGACTTTAACTTGGTCTTCTTTTGTGTTGCTGTTGTTGTTTTGCAACATGCTTCAGTGATGTACGCAGTTAAAAGGAGATAAATCATGTTCGGTTTGTTCTGACAGCTGTCCAGCAGGTATAATGTAACAAATCTTATCTGTGACTTATCTGTCGCTGTAATCACATGTAGCAGGAAGATGTCTGCAGGTATTAAAAACGGCCAGATTTGTCTGTAGATTCAATATCTTTAAGCTAACGTCTGATACAAAGCATCTTTTCATATTTTTGACTGATGTTCTAGTATATGGTCCCGTTATGTCTCAGATCAAATGCTTGGATGTCCTTCCAGAAGCTTCTCACAATAGTTTGGCCCACTTCTCCTGACAGAACCAATATATCTGGGTCATGTTTATAGGTCACTTTGCTCGCAAATACCTGTTCTTCTCTGCTTATAGACTGAGATCAAGGGTTTGTGATGGACACACCCAAACATGAACTTTGCCCCTAAGTAACTAATTTGGTGGTGTCACTAAAGCCAGACTCGAGTGCAAAAAATCTCAGTTTTTTTTCAACTGCAGATAGATATAAATGTGTAATTTTCCTTTTAAAGCCAGAGCTAGATAACGTGATGATAAGGACCCATTTGTATTTTCTCCCGACTTTACCTCCCTAAGCCACGGTTCCCCTTTCTGTACTCAGTAAGTGTATATAGGGCTCTTATGATGGATGGCGTTACTGGTTCTCATGAGTGCATGCATAAGGATAAATGGTCGCCATGTTAATGTTCATCTCTTTCCTCCCTCCTTCCTCCTCCATCTGCCAGCGTTCCTTTTCCTTAAGTTTTCTCCACCATCCTGCCCCATTCTTCTTCTCTGACTTCTCCTGACCTGTGTCCAGAAATGTATGCCGGGACATGCGTATGCGCACACGCGGTCATGCTGACTCACTCGGTAGAATTGTTGTAGCACTCAAGGCGGCAGTCCTCTGTGGCCGCAGTGATTAATTACTTTTAACAAAGCAAACAGAGTCTTGCTTGTCCGGATCAATCTTTTCCCTGTCGTGGTGCAAACTGCTGTCACTAGTAATTGCCCAAACTCAGTGTTGTATGAAAAGGAAGGCAACTTTCCCCACCTCACCCCCACCCCACGCCCTCTTCATGGTCCCAAGCAAACTAAGGTCTCAGTTAACTCTGTTTTTCCCCTTCCGTGTTTTTTTCCCCACTGTTACCCCTCCATAAACCCCTTCCTCTTCTCCGTCTTTGGAACTATGCCTATGGAAAAAAGAAAAAAAAAAAAAAGAGAGAGAGAGAGAGAAAAAGCAGTAAGGCGGGTTGTCATGTCATCTCATTTTAACCTAACCATTTATAGTAGCTGCCGAAAGCTTTTAGAACAGCACATAAAATGAAACATCCTGCCTCTCCCCATCCATGCATACTAATTGGCATTGCTCCGCCAAGTTGATCAAACACCATTAATCTATTTGCAGTTTATATTTGTTTCCAAATGAGAAAATTAATACATTCCGCTGCTACAGCCAGCTGGGTGCGGCGAGCCCCATTGATTGTTGGCATCCACAGTATGACTCATAGCTTCGAGCAAGTGTTTTTATTTTGGCTTACTGTGTGCGTGTCTGTGTGTGTGTGTGTGTGTGTTTTCACATGTGTGATTTCGGGCGGGAGATTACGCTTAACGTCGAGAGCATTTGCCAGAGAAGTTATAGATGTGCGCTTTCATCATATATGAACCGTCTACAGGTAGGTAAGGCGGCCTGCTCAGTTGATCTCATCTCTGGACACGCCATTGAGTATCCATGGAGACAGACATCAAAGCCAGGGGAGAAAAAAAAAATGTAGTGATCGTTATAAGCAGGTGGGCACAATTAATGATGCACAGTGATGGCCAATGTACGCTGAGAGAACTTGCCGTTTTAATGAGCAAACACAAAGACCGTGCAGATGTGTTGTAGGGCAGTGCGGTGTTATCAGAGGCAGATAGCTCCTTTTCTGTAGAGCTACTCCAATTAGTCCTCCTATGGGAGCTGGCTGTCAGGATTTCAGTCCAAATGAAAGAGTACTCGTTGATAAAAATGTGCATTAGCTGCGATGTGGAGAACTGAACATTTTCCTTTTTTCTTCGTGTGCGTGTCTGCTGTGAAATGACTGAAGACGCACAAATCCAAAGGTTGCTGTAGATTTTCTCGGTGGTGCCACCTAGGAGGGGCCGGTGGGAAGCAGTGATCTCTGTGTGTTTTCCCTAGAACACGCTAACCATCTCTCTAAAGGTTTCTATCATACATTGGGCCCCTACGGTATGGGATCACAGCCACCCATGAATAGCTAAACTCCACAAACACTAAAAATGCGTATAACTGACTACTTGGAGTTCAAATCACCAAATATACCTTGCTGTGCGTTAATGAGCACAACATTCAAGGTACTACAATGTGGACCTGTCTGATTTCCGAGCCAGATGTGGATTCCACAAAGCAATTTCTGCCAGCTGGTTGGCTAACTTGCTTGTGATAAAACAGCTCCACACTCTCTTTACGTATGTTTTTCTGCATTCCTTGTGTCGCGTTTGCATCAAAGGCTGAAGCATCATTTTGCGCATTACTTTTTGCGCAATTCGTTGCAGTCTTGTTGCAACTCCTTTTGGTGGAGTAGCCATTATCTTCCAAAGAAAAAATATGGTAGAGCTGTGCAAACGCAAGCTGATAGTGTGTCAACTAGCATTGCACTCATCAGTTTCCCAAGCTGCATTTTCTGTAGAATACCTTATATGTGCTCTTAAAAAAATTGCGATCAAGTAGATTTCTGCAAGTAATTGGAGTTTGGTCCACAGAGAAATCGGCGAACAGGTGAATCTTGCAGGTAAGATTTGAAAACATGTGGTCAACACAACCTTTTTGTTCCTGAAAAAGTTGGGTATAAATGTTTCAAACCTGTACAAATATAAAATAACCTTTGCCATAGAAGCTTGAATGAATAGTTGACATGACTCGGTAAAAAGATGGCTTCCTTAAATAACTTCTTATGCTGTTGCTGTTTTTGAAGCAACTTATACTGATACTGAAAATCCATACTTGTAATTCTTGATTCCTTCAGTAACAACATCGACGCTGCAGAGTGGCCTTGTTGTCGGGACCTGATGGAGTTTCATCGTGGTGCATTAAGTGATCAGGAAGCGAAAAAGAAAAAAATCTTAGACTTTCTGCCCAGCTGGTCTTTTTCAGGGCCTGTCATTTCTCTGTGCATCTCTTGGAAACACTGTTCAGCTCAACTGCATCTAAGATTGACCAATATCTCTCCATAGGAAGCTTGTCTCGTCATTAATCACTGATAAAGCCAAACTGCTCCTCTCATAATCCTACATTTGTCAGCTTCTGGTGTTTTTTTTTCCCTCTGGCCCAGCTTTGTCATATATATGATAAGTAGCGGAGCCTGTCCGCGCGGGACTCATCACACACTTAAATTGGTACAGCATGGAGTTCATATTGCATTGTGGCCAGAGGGGAATTAGCGAGTCTATATATAAACCTCAGCTGCATGTGTTGTGAATTAAAGTGCATTTATCTGATAATCACTGGGGAGATCTCTGTGTGTGCACAAGCATGATGGCAGAGCTGTGGGAGCTGCAGCCACAACAGCACCAGTATACAGATGCTGTTCTGGAAAGAAGGGAAGGAGAAATAGGTCATTCACAATAAAGAGCTCTGATAGCTGGGATGGAGGAAGACGTGTACAGTTGACGAGGAAGGAATAACAAGAGGCCTCCCTGTGCCTCCTTCATGTGCTAACCTTTTTCTCCCCCTGGTGCTCTCTCCTTGCCTTCTGTCCACCTACTTGATGTTTTTGTCTCACCCTCTGGACCACATTACCATAGTCTTTCCTTGCCCTGCTCTCTGCCCAGCCTCTCAGTGCCTTATCAATGATTAAGCCTGCCTTTATTCTATGATGAATATAGTGGAATCAAAAGCAGGCGGAGCCCATGCTACGCTTTCATTAGACCTCGATGGCTGACTGCGACTCGTTTGAAGTGTTGCAGGGCTCCTCTGGAGAAGCCATGCTGTCGGGCAGCCTGCTGCTGACTCTTGTTTGAAGAGGCAACTTTCCACTCAAGCCAGAAGGCTCTAATGAAGTGCTAACTCTGGCAAAGTGCCTTGCCTACTGCGTGTCACACTCGGAGAGCGTAACGACTTGGTGGACTTTGTTTCTCGCTTTGGCATCTTCAGTGACAAACAACAAAAGCTACAGCCGCAGAAATCTGAAGATCTTTATTTACTTTCCAGACCAGAAATATTGTGGATATTGCAATTTGATGTAAAACGCACACCTCCTGCTGCAAAGTGAATACATGAGTGTGACGCTTTGAAGAGTTGGTAGGACAGAGTCAGTTGGAGCTGTCATGGCGATTGGGTCTTATATTGAGCATTTGTTTCTTAGCCAGTGTTTAATAGAGGAACGTTTTCTTTCAGCCATGCTTGAGTTCACCGTCAGAGACAATTAAGGGAGTACAAATAGAGATGGATGACATGGTCGTTGGGCCAACTGAGTGCAGAACCTGGTCCAGGTAGTCTCCCTTTCTGTCCCTGCAAAGCTAAACAAAATTATTTTTTACCGCTGGAACTTCACATTTTGTCATGTAACAGCCACAAACTTCTTTGTATTTTGTTGGTATTTTATGTGACAGAAGGTATTGCGTAAATGTGAAGTAAAATAAAAAATACACATGGCTTTCAATCTTTTTTTTTCCTACATATTTGAATCAGTAAATTGCCACTGGTATTTATATCATTGACCCTTCACTCTGACAGTCCCTGGATAAAATCAAATGCAACTCATTGCCTTCAGAAGCTACACAATTAGTGAACAGAATTCATATGTGTGTACTTTAATCACAATATAAATGCAATTGTTCTCTGAAGGCCTCATGTGAAAGGCATAAATGGAAAATGCAAAGAGCTCATCTTTGAGCTCTTTGCATTTCCTTTGAACAGCTCTTTCCAGACACCTAAACCGAAAATCTGGACAACAATAGTATTCCTTAAAATGTAGATATCAACTAAGGAGGCATCTGTCATTAGGAAACCTATTAGCTATTTTACAAATCTGCCCTTTATGGCACAAAGGAAGTCTTTTATTTTTAAAAAGAAAACAATAACCACCTGTATTTATAGATTACCAAAAACCATGTTGGTTAATCAGAACACAAATGTCGCTGCAGCTTTGGTTAGATGAGACCAAAATGAAACTTTTTGACCTGAATGCAAAACATTGTGTGACAAAAGTCTTGCAGTGATCATGGTGGTGGCAGCATCATGCCCTGGGAATGTTTTTCTTTTTTTCTTTTTTTTTCCCATCAGGGACAGGGAAGCTGGTCAGAGTTGATGAATCTCGCAGTGGACCCATGTTGTAGTGCAAAAATGAATATTTAATGGTGATCCATAAAGCGAACAAAGTCCAGGCAGCACAGGTGAGCAAAAGGCTAGGAGCTCAGACACTGGTAGCTGGTAGCAACTACACTGGTAGCAACTGGAATAACAACTGGAATAACAACTGGAATAACCTACACAAATGGAACAGAGGCAAGGTGACAAGACACGACTCATGACAAACCACGACAAGTATCCGACAGGGAGCAGGGGACACAGGCGAGGTTAGATGCACAGTGAGTAATCAGGGAACACAAGACACAGCTGGGAACAATCAAAACACAGGGACTAAATTAACCAAAAAGCAAGACAGAAACTTAAATTCTCACTGTTAAACATTCATTCAGAGCTGCAACAGAATGACTTGGACCAAAGCAAGATCCTGTGGAAGAGTGGTCCAGTCAAAGTGCAGAAAATAGATCCAAGAATCTGTGGCAAACTTGATAACGTTAGTTCACAGACGCTCTGAATACATTCAATAGATTTTGTTGTTTCGCGAAGAAGAAAGAGCAAAGTGTCTAAATTTGCAAGCTGATCAAACAGAAAGATTTGGACGGTGTTTTAAAATAATTATTGAAGATTAGAGATTTTGACGCGAAGGCAGGACAAAAAAAATACATCCTATGGTTTTTGCGTTAAAGATCTTTATGGCCACCTTTCAGTCTGGGTGGTTTCGAAGGCCCTCCTGCTGCCTGGTTTTTGCTCCCTTGTTCAGGTTCACCATCTGCCCTTGATTGATTAAAGCTCCTTTAAGTAATTAATGCCTACTTTAATTGAGAGTCAGCCCTTGTGGCTGCAGGGATCGTGTGCTGAGAGAAGCCAAGGATCTAGTCGAGAGGGGCATGGAAATCTGTATAGCACCCCGAACCTCTCAGCCACTCATCTAAAGGCTCTTTAAGATGTTAATAGGAATGCAAGTATGCAAGCCGCATCCATGTGACAAATCGAGCTATAAATCACGGCGGCAGTGTGACATGACTTTTCCAACATTGGGATTAACGTGCTGGGAATGAGCTGCAGGCGTTTCGCGATTTTATTTGCTGGTTTATCACTTTCCATTGGTCTGTTTCCTTTGTGAAAATGGTCTGTTATGGCGGACATGCATGGAGCAGAAAGAAAATTGAATTTCTTCTGCCAAACAGCGCATTGTGACAGCATGTCACTGCATGATGCCACGGCTTGCCACCATTGTGCCGTTTCATCTGCTGCTGATGAATGAACAATATTAGCTTTTTCCCTTGTGCTTCACTTTTATGCCACAATAGACGCACGTTGCAAGCCCTGACCTTTTTTTTTTTTTCCTTTTGTTGAAGGTTCTCTTTGTCTTTTGGTAATTGTTTTTAGTAAACATTAAACCATCCTCCAGTCAGATAATGTGAGACACGGTGAATACAGAGTGGTCAGCATTGATTCCACATACCGGACTATGACCTTTTCCAATCTAAAGTCCTGCGCTGCCTGCCAGTTTGATGTGAGCCGGCTAATCGATTCCTCGCAGTCTTGAGAGACTCTCCCACTGAAATCTCTTCCAGGCCACCTGGAGTTTACCTAGATTTCATTGCCGCCACTCACTAAATAATGAAACATTTACCCTTCAATTGCCAGCTCCACAAAGAATAATTAATTTGCTCTCATTAAAGCCATCTAATGTAATGGCCTCATTAAGGGCTTTGGATGGAACAGCAGTCAACAGAGACTGCAGCGCCCATTAGGAGAGAGATACATCAATGGATCATAAATATTTTACTACCACTACCTGAATGTAGATTATGAGGGACCTCAGTTTGACTTGCATGGGTATTTAACATGCACCTTTGATTTGGGTTACAGGACTAACAAATAGTGAGGTTAAGTAAGGCTCTTCTGCCGAAGCCAGTGCAGTCAGCGTTTTGGTTAGGAACAAAATGCTGAGAAAAAAGCAGCATTTTTCATCGACTAGCTGTTTTAATAAAGAAAAGGCTCACTCAGTGGGAGGAAAAACTGGTTTGTCAATGATTTTTTTTTTTTTCTGAAAGTTGCAACACACACACTCTGACGGACACACTTGATCGATGCGGGTCAGTGCTGTTCTCTGGTTTAGGGTTCAGTCTTATTAGATTGGGTAGATGGTAATAGACAGGGAGCTGTATCATGCTTCTCTGTGTGACCTCAGGGGTTAAAGGTCTATGTTTGACCCAAGGCAGCAATTGTAGTGCCTTGGGTCAGTACATCACAGGCCAGGATAGATCTCAGACCTCTTTCCTACTGGAAAACAAAGAGCTATATCTAAGGAGTTGTGTTGAGATGCATAGAAATTTGATATTAAATAGTATGTTTTTCATATAGTTGCGTGTCCAAATCAGTCTCTATTCCATTTCTCTTCTGGCAGCAGATCTTCAAGCTAATTCGCCATGATCAACAGCTAACTGTGATTGCTAAATTAAGCAGCTGATCTTTGGTAAATCCTGTGAGTCGGCTTTTGACTATAATTGCAAGTACACTCATTGCCCAGTTCTTTAGGTGCACTTGTGCAACTACTGGATAACATGAATATCTAAGCCATCATTCAGGCATCTAGACGTGGTGAAGACAACTAGTAAAAGTTCAAACAGAATGGAGAAGAAAGAGGCACTTAGGGACTTTCAACCTGTCTTATTTCTTGATGAAGATTATTATTATTTCAAAAGCTGCTGATCTGCCACAATTTCCAGTACATAGAATGGCCTGCAAAAGAGGCAATATCCAATCAGCTGTGTTTCTATGGACAGAAATGCCTTTCTAATGTCTGGGGTCAGAGGGGAATTGACAGAACGTTTTGAGATGATTTAGAGGCAACAGGAGCTCAAAAATAAACAGCTCATCAGAACCATTTCAGCTACAATAAAATGGTAGGGGCAGAGATTGGTACAAAACTCCAAAAAATAGATGCAGGCCGCCTTGTATCAACAGTTCAGATCGCTGCTGTGGGTCTAATTTACACGGTAAATGTGCATAGTGTTGTTGATCGCTATGTTCATTATTCAGCATGCCCACTACTTCACTTCTTGAGGCAGGATAACCTCAAGCTGGTTTCTAGAGCATGATAATGAGCCCATTGTACTTTAACGGGCTCCACAGTTACCAGATTTTGATTCAAAAGAACCTTTTGGACGTAGTGAACAGAGGGTTTGCATAATTGATTTTGCAGGTGATGACCGTCTGATGCTGCTGTGCCATTAAGAACTGAGACGGTTCTGAGAAAAAAAACTGGTTAAACTCGATAAAGCGTGAACTAAATGTTCTAAACTAATACTGAAAACCTGGACAGTTTTAGATTAAGATGTAAAAGGAGATGCAGTAAAGGAGAAAGGAAACAGAAGGGAAAATGCAACAATTTATTTGTTGGTGCCGTTGGTTCTAATATTAGCCTGACATTCCAGGCCTGAGTCCAAAGCTGATTTCAAGTACTTGTTTGTTGGAGACCAATAGGTGATTTTCTGTGGGGGATATCGACATACCCATCTTCAGTTTGTATTTGTGTGTGTGCAGTGTATTTGCAGCCCGCTGTCCCTATTTGATCCACTGATTTGGGTTGTTTTTTGTTGGCGGTAGGGGCTCTGCTCAAAAGCAGTGTTTGAGAACCGCTTGCCCTGTCGGCGATCAGAAATCTTCTGCAGCTGGTGTGCCCTGAACGCCACAGCAGCGAAGGGTGTGGCGCGCTTCTCAGACAAGGTTACAAGGCTTGCATTGATTTCTACATTCAAGTGTATCTTTATTATTGCTGATCACCGATCAGGGCACAGCAAGTGGCACAAAGCTGTAGGCTACAAAGGAACAGCTGCCTTTGTGTGAAAGGTATTAGGGATTTTTTTAGAGAAGCATGGATGAAGTCCTGAATATATTGTGAATTTAGAAACCTTATCTGTGATAATCAGTGTTCATAAACTGGTTCGGGAGTTCGTTCTTTGACAAAAAAAAAAGAAAAAGAGTAAGAGATCAAAGGGAAACAGGCTGAACAACCAGATCTGACAGGATTTTACCTTTGAAACAGTTAAATGACAGTCATCACCAGCAGGGGGGAACATTTTCTCTCCTGCCGATGTGTACGACACCTGTCCAATAGCTAAAATCTCACTTTACTTCCCCAGGTTTTAGGTTGAGGTGCAGTTATGGTCAGAATTCAAAAAATCATCAGCACAATGAAAGTAATTTTGTTGTTGGGCTTTAAAGATTTTTTAGCCTTCCTTTTACTTTGTTTATTTATATTTACTTTTACGCTCTGTTACACGACTTTTAGCAATTTACAAGCACATCTTTCATACAATAAGCTTCTGCTATGATTCTTGCTGGATAATGGATACTGTTTTGATGTGTGTTTTGAGATCATTGTTCTATTGAAGTCCACATCTATGTCCAACTTTCCACCATACATGTGTTGTTGATCAATTTTGAGGTAGTCCTTCGTAATCATCCCCCACCAGCACCACCAGTAATAAATAGCCCCACATCATGATGCTACCACCACTGTGCTTCACAGTTTTTCTTAAGCATGTAAGCCTTAGCTTTGATCCTCCATACATATTTTCTTGTAGTTGTGGCCAAATAGCTCAATGTAGCCATCCAGTTGTCTCATTTGATCATTAAGCTTTTCTCTAGAAACACTCAGCTTGTTAATGTGAAGCCCTGAAAATGTTAGTCGTGCATGAAAATGTTCATTTTGGATCAGGTGGGTCTTTTCTGGTTGCCATCCTCTCAGCCCATGGGGACGTTAATGGGTATTAACGTCCCCATTTCTGTTTTTAAAAACATTTTTTTATTTATCTGAGGTAATATTCTTATTTAAATGTGTTTTCATTAGGTGTAAATGAAGAATCGTCATAATTAACAAAAGTAAAGGCTTTCAAACATCCATCTGTATGTAATTAATCTGTCATGTGTTTCACTTCGTGATAAATCTTCTAAACTAAATGGGCTTTTCAATAACATTCAAATTTATTGAACTGTTGATATAAAAACTTCTCACTGGAACTGTACATCCAATAGTACAACCAGCAGAAAAAAAATATATATATATGTATATATATATATATATATATATATATATATATATATATATGTCGTTTTGCAGTTGCCTTTGGTTCAGAAAGTTTTCATTAGGAGAAACAAAAGTCATCCTTGTTTAAGAGAGTAGAATAACTTCGTACAAACAGTAAATCTCACTCGCATTAAACTAAGCCGTACTCCTGTCCTGCTAGTGTTTTTCGCAGCCATTTAAAGTAACAACATCACTAGTCGAGATATTGAATTCCTTCCTTTAAGCCTGTTAGGCCCAAAGCTCGAACGGGGACAGACAAGTGCAAACACAGACATGTTCCCTGGGGCCAAGGACGCCCGTGGGGTTACGGAGTGCTGAAGAGGAGCCTAAGGAAGGGGCAAGGACATATGCCGAGACATTAATCTGCTAATACAAAGAAAGAGCCTGAAACAGCTGGTGTTGTGCCAAACTCGCAATCTTAATCTTGTCAACTTTCTGTTCAGCTGCGCCAACTGTGAGCCTTATTGTGAACAACAGAGCTGTCACTGGAAGAAATTTGTCCATGCTTCATTGTAAGTGTCTTGTTAGTGCGAAACAGAGTGCATGGCGAAGTGCACGTGAGCTGTTTTGTGTGTGTGTGTGTGTGTGTGTGTGTGTATATGTGAGCGTTGGTTCCCCGCAGTGTGCATCACAGTATATTAGGGAAATTTTTTTTGCATCATTTCCCCTCTTCCTCCAAAGCATAAAAACATGAATATTTAAAACTACATCAAACAAGCATTCATGAAATATTAAAATGTTCAAGTCAGAAGAAAAGCTTTTATCCTCGCTCATTCTTAAGTATTTTGTAGCTTCTTATGCACACACACACACACACTCATTAACACACATGTGCACCCGGACAGGCGTGTTAGTCCTCTGCGAATTTACCCACGGGTAAGAATGACAAGTCTTCCTGCTGGATCCACTCTTCTGTGACATCAGCACTTTGCTGCATGAAATAAAAAAAAAAGAAAAAAAAAAGGAAGGATACAGGAAGGTTTTAGTCCATATTGAAATTTAGGCAGAATACATGATGAAAAGTCTTGTTTTGTGGATGTCGTGTTGCAGCAGATACGGAGGCACGCGTGTGTTGTGTGAGAAGTACCAATAGGGGCTTCCTGTTTGTGGCTGAAAGATTAAGCAGTCATTTATGTCATTTAAGTTTCATCTCCGCTGTATGTTGACGAGGCAAAGTTGATCCGTTCCGTGCTCGCTCTTTTTTTTGCCTCCTGTTTATCAATCCCTTTCACCCAGTTTGTCTCTGTGTACAGCTCAGAGCTAGACGCTGCTGTAATTACTCCAGCAGCGGCTCTGAGCGGACGCTGCTGTGTTTTTAGAGAAGATCCTGTTAAGCATGAATTGAGAAAAAAAAAAAAAAAAAAAAAAAAAAAACCGGGGGGGGGGAAAAATTTTTTTTCCCTTTCCTTTGAGGGGCCCCCCGCCCAAAGGGGGCAAA
>NW_015112678.1:513414-533732 GCF_001443285.1 Poecilia latipinna | reverse complement strand
AAAAAAAAAAAAAAAAAAAAAAAAAAAAACACGTGTAGGAGTAAAATCTTGTTCTCACTTCACTTGTAGGGCCTCACGGCCAAAAGCGGCGAACTCGTCTGTGCTATCGCCCTCTGCCGTAATCTGGATTTACGTTAAATGAAGGTGCTATGAGAGTTATGTGCTGCGGGTAAGATATTGGCCCTCTGTAATGTTTTTAACAGAATCTGTTGAATTCTGAACTGTCCCTTTGAGGCTTGAACTTAAATTTATCAGTTTCACTTGAGCTTCTCTCTGTGGTATGAGTGCATTTCATTAGCATTAAGCCTCTGTGATGTAAATTTTTTTTTTAGATGAATCCTCTCTGTTAAATTGACTTATTGGATTATAAGCCTAAGGGTATAGTGTGCTTTTTATTCTTTAGTCACATGATGTCATTTAAAGGAAGAAGGAGATTAATGACAAAAAATCCCTTATAAGGCCCTCGGGAGCTTTGATGTTGTCATTTCTGACCATGTTTGCTTATTTTTTCATTTATTTGTGCTTGGTTTTACTTTACTTTAATACTTAATCTACCAAATTTTGGGGTACAATGACGTTAGTAGCTGATGCTACTTTTTTGATGGAAGGAACGCCACGGTTTATCCATCTATTTTCTCTACTTCTTCTCCTAGTCGCTTCCATCGGGGCCCTTAAGGGAATGACAGGAGGGCAGGGCATATTGTAGGGTAAATCTAATCAACGAGAGAAGTGCTTTTAAATGTCTTCTTTTCCCTTGGGCAAAATGTTTTGGAGGAGCGCTCAGTTCTCACCGGCGTGTCGTGCCCAAACTCCACCGTTTCAAAATGCAATTAATATCGAGCAGGTACCCGGGCCTGCGGTCCCCATCATATAATAACAATGTTAGAACAAAGGTTAATGCTTTGAATTTAATCTCTGTCCTCGTCATTTTTAGTGAAGTTGCGTTGCAAGTGAGGGGACGTGGGCAGAGGGGTCCGGAGAGTGATTTGTAGTCTGTGTGCAGCTCAGACGGAAGCAAAATTAATTACTGGTCTCTATAAATTCAATGTCATGTCTCATTTTGTTTAATCCCCCCCCCCCCTTTCTCGCTTCGTAGTGGTTCTTGTAGAGAGGCTCGGAAAGACTAATGAAAAGGCCTCTTAGATGCTAATGGCAAATTAGCCTTGGTGTCACTTTTGGAGGCTGTGAGTGGAATGACTGCCTACTCACTCAGGATATGGTCAAGTATCAGCCGGGGCTGCAGCTCCACTTGCATAAGCACACACACGAAAACACCAAAAGGCTTCTAAAGATGACAGCTTCCCTACAAAGTCTTCAGTTCTTCCTTTTTCCCATGCTTTGCAGACGCAGTTGTCTCTCAGAACAGTCGCATCTTCGGCTTTTATCTCAGAAGTGCTCAGTTTGCCTTTTTCCTTGGAGGATTTTGTGGTTTGGATCATGAATACTGAGTTGAGTCGAGTTCTTTAAGTCTTTGTGGTTGGTGCTAAACTGGACCAGAGTCAGATTTAACAATTTACTTGGATTATTGTATGATCAAGCCTCAAATATAAAAATATTTTTGAATTACACGTCTGCACGGAACCTAATTATTTTTCTCTCGGGAGTCCAAACAGACATAAAAAGCAGACTTATTGATGGGGGCTTTAGATCTCAGAGACGGCATCTGTTTTAGGTTTCTCTCTGCTAAATGTTCCAAAACACTTTATTCTCTTATGGAAAGAAATAATCTGACACAAGCTGCATGCAGTTTGTGACAAGTTTATGTGTGTTTCTCAGCTTTATAAATAAATGATTGAATGACAAATCTGTCTCATTTTTGCCTTGTTGAAGGACCATTCTGTATCTGCTGCCAGATGTTTGACTTTTACAACTACATCCTGTCACAGTCAATTGTGTACAAATGGATGTTGTGTCTGGAGCTATAGAAAGTCTTTGAATTATATGTGGATAAATACGAGGTAGTCCATATATGTGGCGTGAAGGGAGACATGGTTTTCATTTAGTTTCCAAATAAAAGAAAAAGCTGAACTGTGGCATGCATTTTCTTTACTCTGATACCCAAAATAAAATTCATTGCAACATGCAGCTTTTCGAAGTCACCCAATTTTTAAATAGGACCTGCCGAAGTCCACCACTGCTCTGCCAGTGGCAGATTCATTAGTTTTTCAAGAAATCTGGCTTTTATGGATTAGTGGCGCAAACAAATTTATTGTTGGAAGAAATACATAAGAAGTCTAATTTGTTGTTTCTGCCTCGGGCCACGTGGGGGGATTCAGTAAACATGTGGAAGAGGTTGCTCGGGTGTAATGAGCAACAAACGTGAATAGTTTGGCAAATACTTGGAACGTCATGTGGTGGAAAATAACACTTCACAGCTCCCTGAATGTGCACACCGTGTTGGTGGCAGCAGCATGCGGTGGGGATGCTTTTCTTCTGCAGAAACAGGAAAGGTAGCGAGAGCTGATAGCAAGGTGGGTGGTAGAAAATCCTAAACCTACTGGCTGAGCCACAATGAAATGATTTAGATCAGTGTCAGGTGTTAGAAGGGCCTAGTCAAAGTCCAGATTTGGTAGAGACACATCCAAAAACACCTGCACCCCGTAGCTGGAATCCCAGTTAAAGTCCTACAAAGTATTGACTTACTTGGCTTACTGCATGCAACCACATATTTTAAGTTTTGTTTTTTTTTTTAAAAGAGAATGGAAGAAAGAAAACAATGAATCCCAACTTCACATCGTATTTCATTGGTCTGTCCCAAGTAAAACATTTTGTAGATTGATTGTAGACTTAGAAAAATATATTTTCTTCAAATTGAAACTGCATGAGTGCTTTTGCTTATTTTCTCTGTACTTATCACAAACACACAAATTCCCAGCGCTCTACTGTGCCTTTAACTCCAGCAGCAAACGGAGAAAGAGGGAAAAAAAAGCCAAACAAGTTGCTCCTGAGGAGGCAGCCAT
Source organism: Poecilia latipinna (assembly GCF_001443285.1). Classification (NCBI taxonomy): domain Eukaryota; kingdom Metazoa; phylum Chordata; class Actinopteri; order Cyprinodontiformes; family Poeciliidae; genus Poecilia; species Poecilia latipinna. The sequence continues at coordinate 530,772 of NW_015112678.1, read as the reverse complement.
CCAGAGCGCAACATGTGCATTTATGTAAAACTTATAATCCAATTAACAAGCACAAAAAACCCTGCTGATCATTCTATAATGGGGGTACAAAGCAAAGAGGAGCCATGTTTGGGGAAACCGCTCGTGTGGAAGAAATGCAAATGGTGTAAAATGAGTGTGTATGGTAATGTGTTTGATTAAAGCCCCATGCTGTGGTAAACGACCGGATCCCTGATAACTCTTTCCGCTCCCCTCTGTCGTTTGTTTTTCCAGGCATACTTCCGACAGGGTGTTGCCCTTCAGTACCTTGGTCGCCATGCGGACGCACTGGCCGCCTTCGCCTCTGGGCTGGCCCAGGACCCCAAGAGCCTTCAGCTGCTTGTGGGGATGGTGGAAGCCGCCATGAAGTCACCGCTACGAGGTGAGATCTGTCGACGCTCAATCCACATTTCTCTTCAGCATGCCTGTTTCAGTAGATATTCATGTGCATTTCACTCTCTTCGTTGCTTCACGTATTTTGTCCTACCGCCTTCTAAATTACTTTCCTCACAGATAATCCTTGTTCTGTCAGTCAGTACGTGTTTTTTGGGGTGACTTTATCTGTCATTTCTTTTTTTCAGCTTTGCAGCAAGCAGGGCCGTCTTTCCGTCTGTCTATCTTCTTTTTTCTTTGTTACCGACTGTTTGTGTCGAGTACTTACACCTTCGGGCTCAGAGGCATGATGCCTGCCGCTTCAGCATATCTTATTGTCGCTCAACCTGATCGCACACACAGATAGCCTGTTATCTAAATGAGCATCCAACATTAATGCCATTGTGTTCGCCTGGCCTCGTGTAAGCTCTTTTTCCTAAAGCTGAGTGGATCTTTAGCACTGCGGCGAAACCAAGGTTGTGACTGTGGGACTGATGATGTTGCTGGGCCTCATTACCTGTTGTTTGTCACTGAGTGGGATGCTATCACTGCGGAGCCGATCCGACAGCTTTTCCTCTGATAATCCAGAGGAATTCCTCTGATAATCCAGGAGATATATTCAAACCGAATATATCGGTTTGAATATATCTCAAACTGATATATGTTGGTATATGTGATTGGTCCACATCAGATCCACTTCATGTGGATCTGATTGGTGTTTTACTTTGTCATCATTCATAAAATCCAACAGAACTAATAATTTCCACAATGTTCTCTCTGTAGGTCTAAATAAAAATGGAAATTAAGTTCAGTTGTGCCTCACACAATGTGTGTTCTGTGATAAAGACACGGAATATACAGCCTTTAATTTACATTTCTGTGTTAAAAAATACTTTTGTATTGCTCCAAAAGATCTTAGATTCTTCAGTAGGTAGAGTTTGCAATGACCATTCCTGGAAAGTATGTCAAATTTTTTTCTTTGTATATTTAAACAAACGTAAAGCTTTGCTTTTTTAACAAAGTTCCTACTATAAGTTAACATTTTGATTATATTCTACGTACCTGTTTTACTTGTTTACTTCATGTTTTAATTTTTCATCACCCTCATCTTTTTGCCAAACTATCGTGAAACGGATCCCTGAATAAATATGATCTGATTTTATGTAAACTAAAAAAAAAATGTGTTGTGAGATTCGATCAATGAGAAATTGAATGCAAGAGTCCTCTGAAAATGTGGGTGCAGATTCAAAGAGGAAAAAAAATGGCTTAGAGAGTGGAGAATGAAGCGCCCATCTTAGCCACCGTGAGCTTTTCAGGCTTCAATTGGAACCAAAACAAAAACAAACCAAATTTGGGTCTGAGCCCAGACCAGTCCATTGTGGACTAGAATGGGTGTTCTCTGTAGGAGAAGAACAATATTTAGGCCAAGCGACTTAATCCCCTAATTGTTTACCCTACTTCCCCGAGTGCCAGGCAGCCATGGGAAGACCTAATCCAAGGTGTGTTAAGGAGAGGTAGCTAGGTCAAAGGATTAAAAACAATGATCCTCTCAGAGGGGCTGTTGGCACATGGCGGCGATAATCAATATTACGCCGGCAAACAGGGAGGATAATCTGTGTTACACAGCCAAAGTCCCTGTAGAAGTGAAAGGTAGGCGTGTTCTGCTTTCTCTCCTTAAAGGGAGGAAATTCATACCCAGATTCAGTTGTTCATCTGGCAGTAAACAGAGTTATAGAAAATGTTGGGCAACAGCAAAAGTAAAGAATGGGATGTTTTAATCAGGTGATGAATTTTTACATGCAGTTTTCCAACTTGATAGGTGATAAAAATGTAACTTAGTAAAAAACAAAAACCTAATATTTTTTGTGGTATCATCCTTCATATTACTATGTAATCTGTGTAAAATAGTAAGTAATATTTTCTTTTGAGAAAATATTACTTATATTTACAGTATAGCTGTGTTATATTGCCATGTTGTCAGATTAAATATGATTGCAGTGCATCTTTATATCACAGATAAATCACAGCTCAGTGCATCTTTAATGAAACCACTTTTAATTTGACTATTTCTACCAAACCAGACAACTGAAAAACAACATTAGAGAACGACAAACAATAAAAATGTTACTTAAAGAAAGTAATGTGTGTCTTGAGGACACAGTCAGTTGTCTATTAAAAAAACAGGGAAATGTAGTTTTTAAGTTTTTAATGTTATGGATGTTTTATTCTTGATTCCTATTTCAAGGTTCCCAAGTGGACTATAATCCAAAACTGTACTCAAATGAAGTCCTACTTTGATCAGGAATGTTTTTTGTTTGTTTAGAGCTGTTATATTTTCTTGCATTTACGATAACCCAGTTTATGTTGCGTAACTTTTTAAAAATATTTTTTTTTTTTAGCATTGCTATTTGCAGTAGTACTGAAGGAGTCCACAAGCTTCCTATTGGTTTGTTGAGATCAGTCAACCCTTAAAAAAAGAAGGATGAGTCTTAAAAGTCCATCAAACATATTATCACACTGAGTTTTATTTTTCCTTTTAATCAGAAACAGATGTCAAACCTGACAATGTGAAGCATTACTTTGACATTAAACACAAATCATTGGAGGAATCATTAACATTTAAATCTAAAGAAAAAACAGAAAATGCTTATCTAAGAATCTTAAACACCAGATGCAGCAGAAAACACACATAGTCACTTACCGTTCAGCAATATGACCGATTATCTAACTGAAGAGGAGTCATAGCAGTGACTTCATATTTGCCGACGTGATTTACTTTTGCAAAAATAACGAGCATTAAATCGAAGCAACACATTTTTTCATTTGGTATTTTTGTAATCATTGGATATATAGACATATATGAAGGTGTATTTGATTGGAAAAGAGTTGAACACTCACATTTAAGATCACGGTGGCAAAATGTTAAATGAGTTAATGAGACAGGAAAAGCCGACGCGCTTGATTTAAATATTCGATATCAAACAGGACAACGTCTTGATGTGAAGGAGGAAGAGCCTGACGGCTGAATATGCCCAGAGAAAAAGAATGAGAAATACTTTAATACATTCTTAATACAGTCTTCTTACGGCATAGTAACGAGTTTCATTGAAAATGTTGCAGCGAAAAGTACAGCATCTCATGGAGACATCTGATGAGAATGTTCTTTGCACCCATCAAAAGGTGGACAGTACAAACCTCATCTGCCTTTCTCCTTTGCTGCCTCGTTATTAATCCTTAATTTTACCTCTCTAGTGTGGATATCATATGTCAATATCGTACCATGATAGTTACCTCATATTTCCATCATTTTTTCCACAGTAATAGAAACATAAAAAGAAAGAGTTAACCAGACAAAATCAGACATAAAGAAATGCCAGCTTGACAGCTTTAATTTTAAATCTGAAAAAGAGATTTTACTGCTTGCTGTTTAGATTATCAGAGTTCCTCTGTACTGACCAGCTAATTAACTACTATATATTATTTTTGCAGCTGTTAATGCACTATTTTTCCCCTTTATGCATTCTCATCTTTCTAAGATGTAAGAACCTTTGTGATTAGATCATATTTATGCCGAAAAAGAGGTGTGTTCAACATCTGACCTGCCAGCAGCAGGGACAGGCTGCAAGAAGTAGTACAAGGAAATAATCTAATGACCATGAACCGTCACAATATAAAGAAGACTCACTAGTTAGAAGCATAAGATTGAAAAGGTATTTTGAAAAGAAAATCAGGAGAAATGTTTTTTTTTTTTTTTAGAATTACCTCGTTGATTGCTGTGTGCATCCCGATGACATCTCGGATCTTGTGTGTCTCATAGCTTGGTTCAATCCAGATCCTCCATCTATTTCTGTGCCGGTGTTGTGTGTAGGGAACAGTGCTCTCCATTGTCATAACAACCTGTTTATGAACACAACAGCCATGACACCTTTTTAAAAAAGCTTTTTTTTTTTTTCCATCGTTTGATTTATGACTCAGCTCTCGGTGTCACTCTGAAGGCAATTACAAGGTGTGAATGGATATAATATGCATGCACTGTCTCCGTAACCACGACGTTCTGCCAAGTGCCGGAACAGAGGAGATGCTCTTTCAAGAGCTCTTGAAAGAGCATCATCAGTTATGCTTTTGTGTGCTTTTACGGGGATGCGGCTCATATTGAGTAAGCGTGTGTGTGTGTGTGTGTGTACAAAAATGTATAAGCATTTTGTGAGGGTGTAAGATATACTCCATTTGTTCAGATGTTGCTGTGTTTAAATGTTTGCAAGTAAATTCTTAGCAGTTCCTTAAACTTTGATCTGATGATAAAAAAGTAAATCAGACATCGCATAGATAGAGATTATCTGAAGTGTGCAACGCTTTGATCTAGTTGGAAGCAACTGAACCATATATTTTTGCACATTTTTTCCAAGTGTGGTGTGTATTTCATCTTTCCTGAGAAATTACTTATAGAACCACCTTTTGCCACAGTCGCTACTGCGAGTGCTTCTACCAGCTTTTGCACATCTGGTGACTGAAAAACGCTTCTCCGCTGTTCACTGAAAAAGTACGGAGTCTCTGTCAGATTGGAGTGAAAGCATTTGTGCAGTTATCTAGTCTTTTCCACAGATCCACAAGTCGGTTTATGTTTAGGCTTTTAGTGGTCCACTCTCACATTTTACCACATTTCATTGTAGCTCTCACTGTGTGACTTTAGACTCATGCTGTTGGTTTTAAAAGCAAAAATCGCCTTAATCCTTCTCCATGACTTTCTCCCGCTTCTGTCTGCTGTGTTCCTCCGTCTTCATGACGCTGTTTATTCTCTATTGTTTTCTAACAAACCTATAAGGCCTTCACAAGCAGCTGGATTTATACTGAGAATAAATTACGCTCAAATACTTTGAAAATCTACTGTTGTCACCGAATGCGTTTTCAGGTATCAGAGTAAAGGGGACCGAGTACCAAAGCATAAAACGCTTTTACTTTTATTCGTGACACATTTATAAAACAATGTCTTTAGTTTTATTCCACTTTAAGGTAATGTTCTACTTTTGTGTTCCAATACAACACGCTGTTCGTGGTTATGTAGCAAAATGTTGAAAGGTTTAGGGGGTGTAAATATTTTTGGTATGCATTTAGAAATACATGCACAAAGGAGCACATTAGACACAAAGACCTACATCCACTTGGTCAGGTCAGGACGTTCGATGTTGCTGTCTGCCACAGGGCTTTATAATCTGAAAAGGCTCTAGATCCCCAATCCCATGTGGTCCACCATTGATTTATGTCATTGTGTGAGTTTTCAGCCTCTTCAGAGGTCACCTTGTACATCTCCTTTGGTCTTTGTTTCTCCATTACATCTCCGCTACATACTGGCATGAGCTGCTTTTGTTTCCCCGTCATCCTGTCACTTTAAAGTGAATAACCTGCTGTAGCTTTCTCAAACAGTCATTTTACCTGGAAAAAAAAAAGGCAGAAATATTGGCGCAATCTTGTTATGTGGTTTGTGAGAACGATCGCTAGTGATTGTCTAAACATTTGTCATTTCATGCAGTGAAAATTGCTTTAGATTAACCAAGTCAAAGAGAAAGAATAAAAAAAAAGGATCATACAGTGCATTGACTTATTGTTAAATTGTCGAGGACGGCCGTCTGAGCAACAGGCTGTGATTATGGACGCTGGGAAAAGCTGTTATTTAAAGAAAGTAAAGTCAGAGTGGAGATAAATCTCACCTTTACACAGAATTTACAAATCCGCAACTCATTTCTCATAATCTTCCTCATGTTATTGTTACTCAGCATGGCAGCAGAATGTTTTTTTTTTTTTTTTTGCTTTTTATTGCTTTGGCACCCTTCATAGTCTGTGCCTAACATGTTTTTTTTTTTTGTTGTTGTTTTTTTTTTTGCTCTGCACAGATTCTCTGGAGCCCACCTATCAGCAGCTGCAAAAGATGAAGCTGGACAAAAGTCCCTTTGTGGTGGTGTCTGTGATTGGCCAGGAGCTACTGACAGCGGGGCACCACACGGCCTCCGTGGTGGTGCTGGAAGCCGCTTTGAAGATCGGAACGTGCAGCCTCAAGCTACGCGGCTCCGTCTTCTCCGCCCTCAGCAGCGCCCACTGGTCCCTGGGCAACACAGAGAAGAGCCTCGGATACATGCAGCAGGACTTGGAGGTGGCCAAGACCTTAGGTATGTCAGCTGGGAACGGGCTGTCAATTATTTCCGTTAGCTACGTTTTGAAATTCGCAGGAATGACACAAATGTTTAAATGGAAAAAATATTATAAGAAATATTATATAGTAATAGTAATATTATGACAAAACACTGAACAGCTACAAAGCAGAAAAGTTAACCAGCTTTTGAGACAGAGGTATAGATTGCACAAGGGGCATTTACTGACTGAAATAAAATCAGATTTTTAGAAGTTGTATTGGTTTGGTCAACAGCAGATTTCTTGATGCATGTCAGATGGTAATAAATACGAATATTTTGCCTCTAATGGCGACAATTTTTGCATATGTCATCACTGGCGTTTACACTGAAGTCTTAAAAAACTCGCAGCTACTGCACATCCTTGTAATTGCTTCTCTTTTTATCCCCCCTCCAACAATCAAGTGATATGTTTTGATGAATACATCAAAATGACACTTTGCATAATATGAACTCAAAATGTCACCGCATCCTCCATTATTAAGATTCGAATGCTCATTCTTCATAGTTTCATCCTCATGTTTTATTACTGACTGAGTGTTCCTCGGCATGGAGAAAATCAGTGCCTCATACATTTCCTCAGAGATGTTCTGTCATTCTTCAAAAGAAATTTTGCCTTCTGCTGGAAGGGTTGTGTTTTGCTAAGTTTCTCTTTAAAACACCCCCAAGGTGTAGGGAGTCGTTCAGCAAACCTGGCAGTGTCAGAGCTCTCACTTTGTTCTTCACTCGAAACTGTTTGGAAATTATTCGAAAAACTCATTGGGTAGTTAACATGAAGTTTTCTAATCAAGGTGGGATATGTGTATATATTTAGATATATGTATATATTTATAAGTGCATCTGCCTTGTAGATATCCAGATATGTATTAAAGTCCTACCTCCAGTCTTTTCTGTCATTGTTTTGCAATCATGAGGGATCTTGGCAAGGAAACTACCTGGCAAAGTGAACCCAAATTTATTTTTGATCTGATCTGACTAATGAGTGAACTTTCAATATTCATTAGTCTCTTTTTGTTGTTCTTCAGTAAAGTTTAATGTGGGCCAACAAGCAGGACATTTATTTCTTGGATGTCATCCATTGGTACTGATATATGACGGTGCCCTTTTAAATTAAATTAAATGCTATGCAAACTAATTTTCACAGATACATTCTCTGTCAAATCTGTTTTCAGAGATAATTTGTAGAAGTAGTAAGCTATTTTTGTTATTCTGGGACTATTTCTGGGCACAATGCAATTTTCTTTTAGCTTTCTTTTATGCAGAGTCCCTGTATCATTTTTTTTTTTTACTTTGAGAGTGACGACAGTATTTAATGAGTAAAGTTGTACAGCTTGTATGATTAGATGAATACCTTTTTATTCTAGTCAATAACTACTTTGCTATTGTTTAAAAAACTTGCGGCGAATATCCAGCCTTCGGTTTCTATAAAACTTTGAGTAGGCAATAGTATTTTTTTTTTGCCAACTCCAAATTCTCTTCTTTGAGTTTTTTTTTAAAGCTGTCAACATTTCCAAATCATTTTATGTTCTAACAGAGGTCGAAAGCTTAAAAATTGCAGCTTTTCTGTCCTCCATTCAAGCTTCCAGTTATGTACTAAAAGTCTTGTTGTCTCTAGCTGTCGTGCAGCTTGAATGAAGCACAGGCACTCCTCAAACATGACTTTCTACATCTCTTTTTTTATTATTATTATTTTGACATTCTGACAAGAAGTCTCCGGTTTGGTTACTGTGTGAAGACGACTGAAAACGCCTCGATTCCGATAACCACTCAATTTCTTGGCCAATCTCTCATATTGAGAATTGATTACATTTATGTAACATTAATGTGACACTGCCTAACATGACACAGCTTTACTGATGATTAGGTGGATAAACTGGGTAACTGCAGTGATTTCAGGTCACTCTTGTCTATTAGACTTTCTCAGTAATAAATGTGATTCATGTTTAGCCTTTGTTTAGATTACATTTCTATTCACTGCAAAATCCTGTTAGCTAACTGTAAACCAATTAATTACCAAGTGACTTCATCCTACTTTTTAGAAATGTTAGCACATTCATATGCTTTAAGCGAAGATAAAAGACCACTAGCTTAGCTGCTGCCTCTTCTCTCGTTTATCTCAGTGAATTATAGCATAATTTTGAGTAAATCTTGTAGTGAGGCTCATTTTCTCGTCTTTAATCAATTTTCTTGAATGTTTAAGGTGATCTGAAACATTTTTAAAAGAAAAAAAGCCACTTGCTGTGGAAATTTTACAGAATGAAGAAAAAAAAAACCCAAGCCAAAACAAAAAAAAAAAAAAAGAAGCATGCAGCACTGACTGGCTCCACTCGTCTCACCCCCACACATTTGACACATGAGTGGGCAGAGCAGCTGGAGATAAGAAGCGGAGGTTCTCAGGTGGAGCGCAGAGACTTGAGCTTTACTTTGGCCCTTACTGTGAGGCCTCGCTGTCAGGCAGAAATAATAAGGCTTTCCCCTTTTACCCTCCGGAGCTTTAAGATCAGCACTACCAGCTGTCAGAGAAGCTGTTCTTGCAGAGAAGAACGCCGAACGGCCACTTTACCTTTTAAGGGTGCAGTGGCATGCGAGTGGCAATACACGTGTTTCATTGCACAGAAGGCTGATATGAAATAAACACCACTTGGCTCCTAATTGTGTCCAGCAGCTAGCCGCGGTGCGTGTCAGGGTGTCGGTTTTTGTGTTTCATGTCTTTTGTTCTACCTCTTCAGGTGACCAAACTGGGGAATGCCGTGCTCATGGGAATCTGGGCTCTGCATTCTTCTCCAAGGGGAACTATCGTGAAGCATTAACCAACCATCGCAACCAGCTGGTACTGGCCATGAAGTTAAAGGACAGAGAGGTAAGTAGTAGTGTGTTATATGTGTTACAGCGACCCTGAAATGGGTAGAGCAGGCCAACTGTCACTGCGGAGGATAATAAATTGACTTTTGGTGGACTTTTTTTTTTTTCTTTCCTTGAGTCTCTTATCATATTGAAAGTGCAGGATTGTGCTGTGCCTGGAAATCCTTCTGTTCTCCTGGTTTGGAGGACATGTGAAGGGGAAATATGAAGGACACAGAAATGCGGCTGCTCTTTCTCACTTCAGGAAAAAAAATGAGTGTGAAATTGGTGCAGGGCATACATAGAGGGGATGGTGGATGGGAAATAAGAGTTCCAGCAACAGACTCAGATAATGGGAAGCTTTAGCTGCTGCTATTATCGGTGCTAACTGTTAATGCAGATGCTAATCAGGTGAATACCTGACTGCGTGGCCTTCAAGCATTCACAGTTTTTGAACTGTAATTTGCAGGAAATAATTTGATTTGGAAGGAAGGAAACGATTTGGCCGGCCAGATCCACTTTTCATCCTGTGCTGCCCTCTTTCTCTGCTTTCTGTCTCTCAGCTCTCTCTGTCTCTCTGCCCGACCTTTGTGGTCATTGTTGTGGGGTGACAGGTGCTTGTTCCTACACAATTCCCGTCACACAAAGAGAAGAATGGCCTCCTGTTTCCCCTTCCTTATCCTTCCTACCAGACTGGCAGCCCTGCTTGTTTTTGTTACTTCATATCGGGAGGCATTTAAGGAGTCAAGTCAAGTGCAGCACAATACACCAGGACGGAACTGACCATTGAGGAATGAGGACAGAGGTGTCTTTGACGTCTCTTGCTTTCAAAGATCACAAGTGTGACTTTGTGGTCAAACTTTGCCTTACAGAGGCATTGATGGCCCTTGAACCGTGTCACGTTTCGTCATGCAAACAGCTAAATTTATTAATGTGTCTTGAAGGGGGGTTTTAAGTGACAAGCAAACGCAAAGTAGTTCATACTGTCCATGTGTTCCAAAAGGAAATGTGTGCATTGTTTCGTACAAATAAATCTGAAACTGTGGCATGCATTTATTTTGTATCTCGATACTTTGTAGAACTCCCTTTCACAGCAGGTACCACTGCAAGTTTTTGGGGTTATGTCTCTATTTGCTTTGCAGATCAAGAGACTGAAAGACTCCAATCTTTCTTGCAAAATAATTCAAGCTTTGTTAAACTGTCTTTGAAGATCAGTTTCAAGACTGGCTACAAATCAGATTCTCAATGATATATTTATATATATATATTTTTACCATTAATCTACACAGTTTTATTGCAGTTCTGGCTGTAGGTTTAGGGAAGGTGAACATCGACCTTAATCTCAAGGGGTCTTCTTGGGTTTCTGCTAAAGAAAACGATCCTTACAATATGATGTTGCCACCACTATGTATAGTACTAGTGAGATTTTGTTTTGAGTTTTAGTTTTCCACCACACATGATTCATTTTGATCTCATCAGACTAAATTGTATCAAACTTTGAAGGGGATTTCTTATAGCTTTCCCTCTACAATACCAAGTGAGGGATGCCGCTTTCCCCCCATTTTTTCCCTCCCACTTTGCTTATTTACAACTTCTTATTGGTTTATCACAGAAATGCATATAAAATCAATTAAGCTATATTGAAATACGTTGTTATACTATAAAAATGACATAAACCTGTAACGTAGATCATTTTACTGGTAAGATTCAGCTCTAAAGTTCATGTTTGGCTTTTGTCTCTTGGAGGGAAACAATAAGTCATCTGTCCCACCTCCGTCTACACACAAACTCATTTTCAAAGTAAACTGTTCTCTTGTGAGAACAGCATGATGCCTGGGCCCAGCTGAGGACAATGAACTCCACAAATGGTTGCATCATATACAAAACCTTGTGATTGGCTCCTAACAGCCCACCCTACGTTCCTCCCCGGCTCTCCTCTCGTTCATCCCAAGGCCCCCTAATCAGAATCATATGTGTGTCACACCACCTGGTCTCCTTCAGAACACACTGGAGCCTGGTGCGCCGCTCATTACGGCCAGCCGGGTGTTTTTGTGTTTCTGATGTGGACTTTTTTATCTGGCCTCTCTGAAGCTGAGGTCACTTCCTAGGGGCCCTGGGACAGGATGTTGGTTCTGACGGGATTTCCCATATGTAGTCTACGGTCGACGAGCTTTGAGAAGGTCCAACGGACTCTTGATGTATAAATTTTTAAAAAAGCAACGATTCCAGTCTTTTGTGAATTATAACGTTGCGTTCAAAATACATCCAAAAATGATTAAATGGTTTTTGGATGTATTTTGGGAAATCTTACGGTAAAGTGATTAAGATGATAAAGTTCCCTAGTAGACCATCCTGGTATGATGCTAATGATGTAAAACTTTAAATAAGTTTTCTTTATAGATTATACAGTTCATGTCTTTGTGCATAAATATCTCTTAATCTGTTTTTTCCTCCAATTCTTAATAAAAAAAAACAAAAAAAAAACGGTAATTCAACACGGACGTTATTAAAGCTTCAGATTAGAATTGTATTGCAGTTATCAACTCAATTGCTAACATCTGGGCATGTGGTGACATCATTAAATAAAACCAGATAAGTCACTGAGGTCAAGTAGCCACATGATCATTGGTTTAAATATAAAGAGGTGGAGGATGGTCCTCATCAGGTCCAAATGGGACTTTTATATAATACAAAAGGTCCAGAACAACTATTAGTCAATAAATGTGTTTTATTAGATTTGTTCACAGCCGAGAAGCAAATGGCTGCTTACAACATTTTCTTGTTTTTGTACCACTGTAACTTTTAAAATCAAAGCATGATCAGAAGATGACTTTTAACTTTCTGACCTTTACGAATGTTGTGCATTTCTTTCTGTAGTCCTTCTATTAGCTCACATTTATTTTTATTTTCCTCCTTTTTTCGTCTGAATTTACATTTTTCAGAACAAATTCTGCATCATATGGTTAATGTATGAAACTTCAGTACTCCACTAGAAGATTAGCCAACATTTAATGAGACTCATTGAAGCCCTATATATATATATTTATATTTGTTGGTTATCTGTAAATATTTTTAGTGTTCCATATCATGGGCATCAGAGTGCCATAGATTTGGACGGGGCCGCATCGCCTCTGTTTTCATTCTGTATCTGAGAATCTCTGGCCTACAGCATACTTTACGTTGCCCTTTCCTTTTGTAGATCTACCAAGAGAGATACTGATGGTACAAATAATGCCAAGTAATGTATCTGTCAACCTACAAAAACGCTGCATGTCCGAACTAAAATTGCCTGTTTACGGTGAAGGATCAGAGCGAGAAATAGAGCAGGACATCAGATAAGTTGTTCCTTATACATCAAGCAGCACTCCAGCACTTGTTCTGTCAGATCTTGATTTGTCTCGTGGTAATTGGGACGATTTCTTCGTGCATCTGTACAAAGAAGTCAAGCATAGTGTTGCGCGTTTTTCTGTGGATGGCCAGTGGACTTTGTGACACTAATAGATTTTTATAACTCTATTTAGGACACTATGAAGATGAAAAGCTGAGAAAAAAAAAAGAAAAGCAAACAGAGAAGCAGGAGGAGTGGTGGAGAGGCTCAAACAGAGAGCGCTCTGTCATCCACAATCCTCCTCTGGCAAGCCGAGCCAGTGAGGTCATGGGCTAGCATGAAGTTAGTGTCGTACGTTAGACTCACTGACTTGTGGCTATATCTTTTGCAGATTTTCCACAGTCACGTGTACTGTGGCTATAACATAAACACGGCGGCTTTTCTTTGTAGGTGTGGAACTTTAAAAGCTTTTGTTTTTGTCTCACTTTGAACACCTGGCTACATCCAAGGGATCTGCCAGTAACTATTTTCTTTTTACAAAAACTCTGTAATTGTGAAACAAGGTTGTTTAACTAGGGCTTTCCTCTGGGTGCTCTCTTACTCTTTCCTTTTTGTTTGTGACTTTCTTTTTGTTATAATGGTAGGGTTAGATAGAAGGAGGTTACCCCTAATTTAGGGTGAGTTTTTTAGGTGAAACTAAGGTGGGCTGGCAGACGTTCACACTGTAATTATGTCATGTGTGATTCTAAAAAGATTCTCGAGCAATGACACCCACCAACCTCAAACCCAAGAAAAGAGAAGCTTAAATGCTTTCTGGAGTTTTGCTTTTGTTCATCTTAACTGGCTTTCTTCCACTGTATATGTTGCTAAGATTTCAGTAAATGTCGCCCTTTATTTTGAAATTGATAGCGGTGTATTTTCGGGACAGCATGTTAGGTCGTGCCGGTGTTTCATTCACACTGCAAGAAAGCGAGAGAGAGAAAGACTTTCAGTAGGAAACAGGTAGGCTGAACGGTGATTTGTTTTTTTTTCCTTTTTACATAAGGAGATTGCTTTTTCAGTTGCACTAGCCAAACTGACCTCAAACTAATCTCACTAATCTCTAAGATGCTACAGACAGATTAAAATGTAAACCTCGTACCGTACTTCACTATAAGCCACACCTACAAATGTTTTGAAAAAAACAAACAAACAAACAAAATAAAAATAAACTGGAAACATACATATATAAGCCGCACCGGGCTATAAGCCGCTGGTATCTCTGCTCTCAGTTTTCTGCAGCAGAGGGCTGCGTCCTAATAAATCTGCTGGATTTATTAAGGCAGCCCTCCGTCTCCAACTCCGTACCATGGACTCGTTTACGTGCAGTGGCTCTATTTCCCTCCTGTACTGCTAGATCGATAGCCCTCAACTTAAAGCTGCATCATATGAGTTTGAAGAAATTTCTTTGTCGTGCTTGCTGCTAGCATGTGCTTGTTCTAAATGAAAATTAGCATTTTCTTCTTTGATTTTGACTTCCAATGATTCGTTTCCTGCTGAAGAGCCCCCTGGTGGCTGAAGAAAAATCCACAGAAAAGCCGCACGGTTCAAAGCATAGGATAAAACACTGTTAAATTAGTATTTAGAAACTCTTTTTATACCGTCTTTCTTTGTTCTTAGAGAGATATTTTAGTTTAGATAAATAATTAGTATCATCTAAGGGTCAAGATATTGGAAATTGGCGCAAAACTCTGACAGGAAAACCTTTTATCTGAGGTAGGGGATGTTTGGCTTAGCTTCATGGATCCTTCGAGGATGTAGCTGGTGTGATAAGGCCAATGGCTGAAAGATGAGCCTCTAAATAAGGGGTGAGGTCAGGAGCTAAATGTGGGTGTTCAGTTGTCAGGGTGAGGGTTTGTCAGTGTTTGTCAGCACTCCAGCCGAGTCGGGGATCATTAAGGAGTCATTAGTGTATGGACGTGTGCCTCTGGCGAATCTCCTGGGGGTTTCGCTGATTGAGGATGGCAGAGGTGGGTGTGCTGGAGTGTTACTTGGCACCCATGTCTCTCTTCTTTAGCCTCCACTGATTTTGTGATTAGAAAGGAGTCTTTTGGAATGATTAGAGGGGCTAATTTAGCTGAAATATCTGGTGGGGGAGGGGCAAGAAGAGATAGATGCCCAACTAAATAAAAAGCAGCACATATTTTGCTTTAGAGTGCGCTTCATAAGGCTGGGTAGTTTGTGAGGGCATTCAGGTGTTTTTATTACTTTTCCAACAGAACCAATATGATCTGTGCCTGCTTCCTCACCTCTTCTGGTGCTAGTTTGAAGAGCAAGAGCTTGCTCTAGTGCGGCAGCTCCAGCAGCATGTCCAGCCCGCTGCGCCTTAATGGCGCGCAGGCTTTCCTCGGCCCAGTGGTTCAGAACTGCTCCACAGCAGCCAGCTAAGCCATGAATCATGAGAGATGGACGGCAGGCGTCAGCCAATGGGCCATGACCAGAACTGGGAAACAGGGTTTGTGTGTGTGTGTGTAAGTGTGTTTTTCTTTTGAGCACACATCTGCGTTCCCATATTCCAGTGTCATGTGAATGTGTCATGTCCGTTTAATGTGCATGTTTGTCTTGGAACGTTTGTCTGTGCAAACACATATGGAGGACGTTTTTTTGGGGTTTTTTTTTTTCACGAGGAGGTAGGGTTGTAAAAGACGAGGAGAAATTTAGAACGGCTTTACAATCTATAGCTGTTTTCTAAGTGCTTCTGAGATTTAGGCTTGTGCAGCTTGCAGTTTAATGATGCACTTGCTTGCTTTCTGCGTATGCACACCAAATTCAAGGTTAACAAACAAACATTTCCTCTGTCACCGTGCGTGTATGCATATAAGCATGCTATGCGTGCATTGCTGTGCATTAGCTGCATCCAAGGTGACGCAGCTTTGTGTCTCCCCCAGCAGTGCACTTGGAAGGCTGTCAGAGAGATGAATGGCTGCCGTTATATCGACTACTGCTTTCTGCTGGCTCTTCTCTCTCTCTTTTCTTCTCTCTCTCTCTCTCTTCTTCTGCAGCATCAGATGTTCTGTGTCTCCACTATTCCTCATCACTTTCCCTTCCTTTGTTATCTCATCTTCCATTTTACCTCCCCCCCCCCACGCTCCATTTATACTTTGCATTTAATTTCATTTTCTTTATTTGTACTTTTGAGTACTTTTTATTTTGACTTTAATTTTGATAAAATGGCTATGCCAAAACGTTTTGGTATAGATATCCCTTAGTAAAACAGACACAAATCATGTTTGAATGGTTATTTGCTTTTACTTCTTGGATCGATACATCGACTCCAAAAAGTCAATGTATTGGACTCTTGGATGTCTGATTATGGATGTCGATGAACAAGCAGCTTCTAGTGATGCTTTATATACATCAATCAGAACTTTAGGACAAACTTTGATATCAGTTTTCCTTTAAATAGATTTTGGAAGATCCTGACTATCCTTCACGACTATACGATACAGAACAATACTTAGGAAGGTAAATATTCAGCCTTGTGGTTGTCTGATTTAAGTTTCACTCTCTTGTGCCCTGAATGAACAAAAGATGTATTTAAATATGTCATCAAGAAATAGTTTTCTTTTAAAAAGTGTTATTTTAAACACCTAAGTCCCACTAAAAATGGCTACCTTCAACTCTGAAGAGAGCTGTTGTTTGTAGAAGACCCTGGTAAACTTACTGTGACGCATCGAGTTTACCATTCTGTCACAATTTACTGCTGATAAAGCTGAAAATAGATTCTGGTAACCAGCCAATTTTTCTGTGCACCTTTAACCGAATGCTGCAGCGGGCTGTATTTACTAGATCCCTAGAAAATAAGATAATTTATCTCGAATATTACCTCTATTCTGCCTTTTTCACATTTGCTGCCCAAATGAATAGCACCATCCTGGGTTAGATTAGATAAATAAGTCACATGGTCTGTCTACATGAGATTCCCTTCCTGTCTGATCTGTTTTGATGTTCTATATGATTAGAAATGTCGGCCGGGGCATATTTAGATTGTGTTCATCAAAGGTTTGTGCTTCCTTGAGGTTTTCATTGCACCGCAGGGAAATTCTAATCACTTCGAAAATCAAATGTTCAATCATTAATCTTGGCAGAAAGATTTGATGTCAAATGGAGAGAAGTTTGAAGTCAGAATGTGCCAACCCATCTTCTCTAGATAATAGGTGGGAGATAAGAGATGGAGCCAGCCAGTGTAACGTTGCTTCACAAGCTTTGATTGAAGGGAATTACATGTGAAGCTCCCAAAGTACTCGAGCCGCCATTCACCAATATTTCACACCGCCTTTCACAGTTATTGGTATCCCTGGGAAAGATGTTTGAAAGCATTAAAATTACTTTAGTGATGTGGGACATTCTGACAATTTTAGAAAATGTATTCAGTCAGATTTTCAGTTTTGTGGTATTTTGCTTTTCTATTTAAATGTTCTAGCTTTTTTTTTTTTTTTTTTAAGAATTTGATTCCATGCACTCCAACGATGTTTCCTTGGCCATTGGAAAAGAAACTGGTCCAGATTTTCTACTGTACTTAACTATGAGATACCATTTGAACATTTTGAACTTTTCAGTGTTTATTCCTGAAAAGCT
>NW_015112678.1:477977-509793 GCF_001443285.1 Poecilia latipinna | reverse complement strand
TATAAAATTCATATACGTTGTCTGTGGTCTTTTTATATAGGTTCGAGAAAAATACCTATCACTCAAATAGGTCCGATATGCCCCCCAAAAAAACAATCCCATTGAAAGTTTCAATGGAATAAAGAACCACCCAAACAATGAGTCTTATTACTTGTTGGCATTTAGTGGTTGTTATGGAGATCAACGAGACGAATCTTCTCTCTGGGTCTTTAATGGTGAACTTTGGAGATTCTGATTTCCATCTTTACCATCATCGTCCTTGACAGTCTGATCTTAAAAATATTGTCACCAGTAATTTTGCAAAAAAAAAAAAGTCTTAATATTGGAATTTTTCTAACATTTTCGTTGTGAGGTTACGCTATAGCAACAAAGGACTAATTTATTTACATTTTTTTTCCCACTAAATCTTTATCAGAGGTGCCAATTATTGTGGATAACATTGTTTTTTTTTCCTGTTGTTCTCATGGAGAGCTTGCAAGTGTTCCACAGAGGCAGGATAATGTGTTTGTTAGGTCCGCTTGATTAATTTGTTATCTGATCTCATCAGCGTAATCCGTATTACAGAGATGGTGAGTCATTTTCATGTAAATTCTGATCTCTGCTAGAGGGCCAGACTAAGTGTTAGTCACCACTGAGCAAAAAAATCAAAAATAAAATCAGGGGCCACACTTGGGGCAGACCTCCTGGTTAAATCTGTCACTCCCTGCTCCTCCTCCCTCCCCATCCAAGCTGAGTCCAGTCCAACCCTTGATCAGACTGGCCACAGAGCCATTTAAAGCTCTGGAACTGCATCCCTTTTGCTTGCCCGATCGATCGCTGAGCTGTCAGCAAGACGGATGGAGGCTTTAGGAAGTCCATTTTAATGAAGGAGAAGTAAAGAGAGGTAGTTGGGAAAAATGGGAGCAGAAGGAGAGGGGAAAGTCCACTGGAAGTAGTTATGAAGGAAGAAAGAGGGACAAAAAAAGAGATTAAATGCATGCTTGTGTTTAGTGAACGTGCGTGTGTGCTTTTTAAAATTATATCTACTGTGTAATACTGTCCAAAGGTTGGAGAAAGGCTTGATTTTTAGCTACAATAAGACCTTACTTCTAACCCAGCAGTGTGAAATGGCTCCTTAGTACCAGTAAGATGAAAAGCAGGCCAAAACACAGAAACCTATATTAAGTGGGCTGAGGGGATTTCATCTGGCCGGCAAAACAAAACCACATCAACTCCACTGGCTCATGAATCATGGCAGCAGCTCTGTAGCAAAAAGACATTGTTGTGACAAGGGAAAGGCTGCCAGTTGAAGGCAACTCCCCGCACAGCTGCCCTCATCTCGCATACCAGCTTGCACCAACAGATTTATGTACATTCGCATTGAAAGAATATCCGGTGGAGCGGGTATTTGTTTGTTTTTTAACCTGTCTAGTTTACATTCTGACGTGGTACTCTTTGCCTTGCATCAATGTGTAGAAAAGACTGCATGTTAATTGGTGATTAGGGCTGGAGGTCAGAGGTCAGGCAGAGCAAGTGATGAGGACCAGCGATCGTTCTCCCGTCCACCAGGCAGTGGTCCAACCAAACTTACTGAAACAATCAGGGTCCTGAATTAGTTTTGTACACCTGAGGGAAACGATTATCGATTCGTGCATATGGGGATATATCTTCTTATAGATATCCAGAGCTGTTGGTATTTCGGAATAACTACTGACATCCCAAGCAGGTAAAGGTTTGGGGCTTTGAGGTATTGTAGAAAAGTTAGGATTCAATAATATTTCGACTCCACTCCTAATTATTTTATCAACGTAAAGTCACTTGATTCTTTACATTATTTATGGCACTGCAATGGCAAGTTTAAATTAAAGCTAAATGTTAACCTTTACTTTCCTTAACACAGTAAGAAATAACAAACAGCCTTCACACAGTTAGTAAAGCAGATATAACTATGATGCTCTTTCCTGACGCACAAGAAAAAACATTTAACAAACACAATTTATGAATGATGTGTAGTATTTCACTGCAGAGTTTGGCTGATGCTGTTTTAAGGTGGATTGTTTTCTCAACAAAACTGAAAAAAGCTGTTCTAACAATTGTATGTGGAATCATGGATGTGCGGCTGCTAGTAGGCAACACAGGAACCAGGATTGAGATTTACTGAGGGTGAAGGTGGTGACTTTTTTCTTTCTTCTTTAAGCATCAAAAGCAGATTTTTTTTTTTTATGTTTGAATTTCAGCTTGTGTCACAAATCCTCCTTTACAACGGTGATGAATTACAGGCAATCCAAACTTGCCACAGATTGCTTCTAAATGTCTGAGCATAAGATGCAAGTTTATTTCTCACCGAGCTATTGCCTGTCAGACAACATTTCTCTTGAATTCCTCCTCCTCCCTGGTAGGAATGGGCTTATAAATCATCGTCTGCTGAAATCAAATAGGAGCAGCAGATTTTTCCATCATTTCTTTTACATTGTGTGAAGCACTGATGCTCCCCTTTCAGTGTCCCGCACATAACATTGTCACTCTTGACAACTTTTGGCTTCTTATCTTCATTTTCAGTTATTTCTTAGCTATGAATTACACGCAACTGAGAAGGAACAGTTGTAAAATTTATTACACCTGCCCTTCAGGCAAAAGTAAGCCAGACATTATCTAATGGATAAGTGGTCTATGTGTTTATAATTCCTGTTAGATGTAATAGTTAATATGTGAAAAGTTGGCTGCGTGTCCGGACACCTCGTGCAGTGGAGGAAAGAAAGAAGTGTGCGTTTTTACGTTCTCTTGTTGGAATATAGTTTTTCCTTTCATCTTGTTCTAAAAGAGGCTACATTAAGCAGCGACGTCCCGACCCTTCCGTGCTTTACTCCTCAAGATAAAAAAGCAAAGTCAAAGACGGGGATCAAATGAGCCGTCAGCACTCAGCCATCTGTGAGGTGCAGGAGAGCTTGTCCTTACAGATAAGCTGAAATTCAGATGGTACGACGAGTGTTGTGGAAAAGATTTATATATTTTTTTCTATTACAAGGTAACATGAAGTCTCCCATGAAGGGAGAGGTCATCATAGCACCGAGCATTCAATGTTTGCATTATATATAACTCATGCACACTTTAGGATGGAGTCTACATTTTTGCAGAGTGAAGAAATGGTATTTTGCCAAAAATGGAGATTACAGCTCCTTGGTGTAGCTCAGCTCAGGCCTCCTAGCTGCTCCTGTACACTGAGATTTTCTCCCTTTCTCACTTCGTCTCAGCTCTCCCTCCCACCACTCCCCTCTCATCTGCAGCTTTTGTCCGGCGTTACAGCAGTGTCAGCATTCTTGTCCTTGTGGCACAGTATCCAGACGTTCCCCGGTCTTTCTTGGATGGACGCCCCGTGTCTGTGTGAAGGAGGTGGAATGTTTCTTTGTGCACAGCGCTAGGAGAAAGCAATAAAATGGAGAGAAATACGAGGCCCCAAGTGAGTGAAATGAAAGCACTCGATCTTAGGAGGGGACGGAGGCCTGCGGGTTCTGCCTATACTTGACCTTCCAGCACACACTATGCTCTCTAAATAACTGTCAAGACCGACTGGCTACACTTCAGCCTCACAAAAAAAAAAAAAAAAAAAAAAAAAAAAATTTCAATTTGCTGTCTGAAACATAGAAAGAGACCAAGTGAAGTCAGTGTTGTAAAATATTTAGCACAGGGCCCAAAGCTAAACAGTGCACTCATACATTTCATTGTAGCCCTTCTCATTTTGGACTTTTAGCTGCTGTTTTAGGCGCTTGGCAGCAGATTTATTTGTACCCCGTGGCTTTGGGCAAGACTCGGGTCTTTCTCTTGAGGTGCCATGCACACAAATATACACAAGTCCCATAAAGGGAAACAATGCCATTTAGCAATTGTATATCAGTTTTACTAGCTAATATGTTATTGTATGTTACCAAGGGGAATAATCTTAACAGTTATAAAAATATGTTAAAATTTACAGGCTAGGAAAACTGGGATAGTTTCTGTTGCGTTGCAACAAGAAGGTCCTTGGTTCAAATCTTTAGCCCCATGCATGTGTGAGTTCCTCCCCACAGTTTAAAGACATGCATGGTAAATTAGTTGGTCTCTTTAATTGTCCACTAGGTGTGTGTGTGTATGTGTGTGTGTTTGCATTTATGGTTGTCCTGTGTGCCTCTCTGTTGCCCGGTGACGGTCTGGTTATCTGTCCAGGGTTTACCCTGCAGTGATTGGTGGAGATATCCCACAGCCCAGCCCCTCTGTCATCCAGCCTTTCATGCTACATTCCCACTTGTTTTTTTTTTTTTTTTTACTATACATAAGCATAGGTTTAGGTGAGTAATTATTTTCTTGAAGCCATTTTCTGACTTTTAGCAATGAACACGCATAGATGATGTTTATTCTTTTCCCATTATGAGAGCTGGTGGAAAGGGACATCTTTGTCACAGTTTATCAGAAAATTGTTCGTTTCAGCTATTCAGTTGAAAACTCGTGGATTTACTATATTGTGGTATATTTGGTCATGCATTTCTGTAACGTTTAACAACAAATGTGTAACCGACATCTCAAAATCTCAAAAAGGTTTGAGAGCAGTGCTCTCAAACTGCCTTTCTCCTGCAAGTTTTAGATGTGTCCCTTGTCCTACCCACTTGAGTTAAGTGGCAAAACTGCCTTTCTAGCATGCAGTCTAGCTCTGCAGAGCTCTGCTAATGAACCAATAATGGAACCAAGTGTGCTGAAGCAGAGAATTGCCTAAGAGTTTCAGGGCACTGGCTCTCGAGGACTGGAGTTTGAGACCACTGCCTTAAATGGTCTTTTAAGCTGGGTGAGTAGGCCACACAATCCTATACGCAAACCTGCTGACTTTACAGTTGTCCTTTGACAAGGCAAAAAGGCTTGAAAGAAGGCAAATAGGCCTTCAGAAGAAGAAACTGGCATTGATGAAAGGAGAAACTGGCGTTGCTGAAGAAACTGGCATTAATGAGAAGTTGAATAAAAGAAAAACTTGACAGAAAGAGGTGCAAAAGCAACAGGCACAACATTGACAGCTTTGAAAGCAAAGTAATTTAATAGAAACTTTTTGGGGGTGCCAATTATGGGAAAAATAATATATTTTTTAAATATGAAATTACATTTTACTAAATAAATGTTATCAAGGAAAAAGAAGCCAACCATCTCCAGTGATAAAAATGTCCTTATCCTTTTATTAGAAAAGTGCTACCCACCTGTTAAAAACAGCAGAAAAGTGTGCATGGTATCAATCAGAGGTGGCTGGGATAAAGAAACATTTTGTCAGCTGAACAGTGATGTGACACGTTTCAGATCTCTTACCGACTTAATTAAACTGAAAATCTCAACTCTGGGTTGTAGCAAAAAAAAAAAAGGGAGAACATATTGTTTCCACAATTAACTGCAGAAGTGACTCTTAGATTTTTTAATTCCTTGCAAATTGGCCATAATTGGTGCGTATTGTGATTGCTATCAGACCTGCTTTTACAGGCTGCACACAGCTGCTCATGTCGCTGTGATTGTGGAGATGAAGAGGCCATCACGCACATGCGTGAGTGTGCTGCAGACGTAATAAGCAGGACATCTGTGAATAAGTGCATAGGCACGTTTTTGACTTCATCGCCATTCAGAGAGGCTTAGCGTGATTAGAGCAGTGTGATCCTCTGAAGAGTTAATGATGAGAGAAGCAGTAGCTCCACAGAGGCCAATCACGCAGCAGCCTCCGACTGCGCGCAGAGGCTTATCTTGCTCGATGTGTTGTGTGTCTGTCTGACCGAGGACGTGCAGCTGTGTGTGCACAGCCAGCTTGTTAATGCGTGGGAACATATACGATGGGATTTCAGCTATCATTTCTCACGTGATAATGCTTATTATTCACTGTACGGCATTCAAACACGCATGATTTTTCTGTCTGGATGTTTGGCATTTTGGGGTGGTGGGCTTATGGGTATGCAAAGCAGAATCCATAATCATATAGCTTCATTATGCGGCTGTCAGACCGATCCAGCTCTAGCACAGGAGGGACTCTTGGTTCCTCTGGGTCTCGTTCAGGGCTGCCCACCACACCAAATATGGCCGCTGGCGTTTTCCCCCTTCCCCACTCTCCGTGGAACTGACTGACAGGCTTAATGACACTGTCGAGGCTGCAGCATGTCTTCAACTCATTTTCGGGTGTGATTGAAGTACGCAGTGGGTAGCTTTTCATCAGTGTTGAGCAGACAAAAGGGACCTTTTCATTGTTGTCTCTGTATGTGTGTTCAGTTTGGGTGTTTGCACATCTCTGCCTGCAGCCCAGAACAGATGCACAGGAGAAAAATTACTCCATGCTTGTTATTAGGGCTGAGCGAGAATCTCCCAGAGATGATAAGTTTTGCAAGGACCTGTCTCATGAGTGCAATCTGCGTCTTTATTGCAAGCCACATATACAGACCTTGTGCTTTGTCAGACAAAATGAACAGTACACAATTAACATTTTATGTTTGGGTCAGTGGGTCATTAAACCAGGTTGCTTGTGTTTAGTTCCCAGAATGTACAAGATGTTTAACAGACACAAACATAAACGAAAGATCATTTGTTCCAGCCCAATATTGAATAAATTAATGATAGAGTATAAAAGCTCTGAAGCAGCCATCTTTTTGAAAGGGGACTGGAAAGTCTGTTCCAGTTATTGAGGGACAACAATTCTCACCTTCTCTGGGAAAGTTTACTACAAAGTATTGGGAAGGTATCTCTGATGATTGAAGAACCCCAAATACAAGAAGAGCAGTTTTGCTTTTGTTTTGGTCTTGGAACAGCAGTCCAGATTTTTATCCCTATGGAACTGCTGAGGGAGTCAAGGGTGTGTGGTTGTTCAGTCCACATGTGATCTGGGGATTTGGAGAAAGCTTATGGCCGTTTCCTCCGAGGCATTTTCTGGGGGCCGGCGGGGTACAGCAGGAGAATGGGGCGCCGGAGATGGTTTTACTCAAACAGCCATAGTGAAAGTTGTATTTACATCTTCAGCACAAGTCGAGTTGTGGAAAGTAGGGCATCTGGTCTGGGGACCATGGGGCTTCATTTTTGCTTTTTGCAAATAACATAGTTATGTTGGCATCTTAAGTCATGACCTTCAGCAGACGGTAAATCAGTTTGCAGCATTGTGTTAAGCAGCCAGTATGAGCCTCACCTCCTATATGTCTGAGTAAAGGGTTTCCAATCAGTGAAAAGGGGAATTTTCCCCCATGGGTTTGGGGTCAATCTCTGACTCCAAACCCATGAGGTCTTCTAGGGTCCTCTGGACTAGATAAAGCGCTATACAAGTATAATCCATTTACCATTTTTAGTGCAGGAGATAACTAGAGGGATTAAAGGGTGGGTTGGGGACTTTTCTACTCTGTACTGGGCTGTTTTGCTGCCTAGGGGTGGGCAGGCTCTGGGGCACTGGGGTAACCGGGTTCTGTGCTTGGCCTGAGGCAGGTATGGGATGCCGCTTACCTCTATGTCTATACGCATGCACACATACACAGACAGTCCAAAAAGTTGATGGTTCCACAAGCACAGACTTCTATTCCAACTATGTGACTTCTCTACTTTAATGCCAGACACAGTCTTGACTTAATAAAGTCAATAAAGCAGTCGTGATTCCATATTAAGATATCCTTCTTGTAGAGCAAAACTTTCCTGGCAAATGTAGGCAACCAGTTTCTCAAGATGGTATGCCTGACATGCCAAAATGGAACAAATAAAAAGAAAGGATCCATTGTTGCTTCTTCTCTGCAGTTTGATGTAACCAAATAAATAGACTAAATAAACCCCTTTGTTTGAAGCCACCCCGGTGTTTCATAGTCATTCTTTGAGTTAGTCAAGTTAAAATGTAATTCCATTGGTGCTTATGTTACTTTTCTGAGTCAGAGTCTTTTCTGAGTTGGGTATTGTGCGAGAGTCGAAGTCCCCTTTCCCACCCGTGCACCCCCCAACCCTCATCCTCTCCACTTGCAGCAAGCGTCTCTTAGTTTCAGCTTGTCACCAGAGGGGAGACTTCAGCGAGGCCAAGTATTCCTCCTACGCTGGCATATTCCCCTCTGTTACATTGCGTGACCTGAACACAACAAGCATTCCAGCAAAATCAGGCCTTAAAATTCCAACTCAGTCCCTGCAGAGTTTTTGGTAAACATTTTTCTCTCCCCACTATGTGTCTCTTTCCAGCTCTCTCTCTTCATTCCACTGAACTCCCCTTCCCCTATCTATCTTTCTTCATTAAGATTGGTTTTCCCTTGTTACCCCCCCCCCCCACCCTGTTTCTGGTTATGTAGCAAAGGAAGAGAGGTGTTCTTACTTCTTTTTCTATTGTTTGTTTGTATGGAGGATGGGTTGGAGATGCAGAAATCAGAGCTCACAGCAAACGCATGGCTCTGGTGGCATGATTGAGATGCCAACTTAATTTGTGGCTGAAGGGCCGTAACAAAAGCCAATCACTCGTCCACCTTCTCCGCTGTTCTGCCAGAGGCGAGAGATACAATCAGGGCCCCTGCTAGCAACTATTTACCCTCTCTGTCAATCAGAGTCTGGAGGCATGTGCTCACAGCTGGAGGCGTTACTGGCAGGTGGCCTTGGATTTCTCCCTGACAACAGGCCTTCAAAGGGAACAATTATTTCCAGATCATTTCTTCCTCCCACATCAGCACCACAGGCTGGCATGTCCTTGCGATCATCTTCTTTGCTGTCGATCTGTTTTGTAAAGGCCCCGTAATACCTGGAAATCTACTGCATTAGTAGATCTCTGTTGTGTTGTCTGTGGAAATTTTTGATTTAGGGAAACTAATTGGGTTATTTGGGATTCGGTCCCTCTGCCTCAGCAGACGAAGGAACTCCGTTGCTCAAGGAGACAGATGTGTGTCACAGGGGGACAAGAGGAATGTTCCTGGGATTTTTTTCCGTCTTGTCGCGCACACAGAGAGCTTAGCATTGTCTTAAATGTGTGATTCAGAGGGACGCACTGTGTTCGCTCATGTTATTTGAGGATGTGTGCTCATGTGTCCATAATGTGTTTTTAAATGTTTTATACGGGCCACTGCTAAAATCCTCCTGCTAGTCTTTATCAGACATAGCAGCTCCGTCCACCTGCAGCTAAATCGTACTGTAAAGCCCATCAGCGCCAACCGCATGGGGTTAGTGAAGGAGCAACAGTCTAAGGAGCAGTAAGGTGTGTTGGAAGAAAAAAGCTCCCGTGTTTCGATCCCACTAAGGGCTGGTGCTGTGTTGTGCAGGCCACCCAGGCCCAAGCAGCTTCCCTCACCAGGCTTGTAATTACATTTTGGGAATGGAGGCGCAGAGGGAGGAAGGAAGGGATTTACTTCCTTTTACTCGCTCAGCTGTGTGTCACCTCTGATTTATTTGCAACACACTGCTGAGCATAATGACGAGACTCATCTTTAAGGTCTGATGTAGCGAGCTAAATTAACTTGCAGGTTGCTTTAATGGGCACAAGGCTTTCAGCAGCTGTCAGTATGTCTTTTTCAAGATGGGAATTTAATTTAGGAAAATACTGAACTGGAGATACCAAAGCTCAGGTATCCCATGTCTCCCAATAAGAGGTACAGATGTGGACTTGAGTGACATAACTTTGAATTATGTAATACTTGAGTCACACATTTTATGTCTCGACTTTGGGGAAAAAAAACAAAAAATCACAAAAGGCTTTTGACATGCACTTTGGACTTAGACATCAGTAAGTTGTGACTTTACTTGGAATTGAGTTGTTTGACTTGATCTCTAACACTAAATAAAATATCCATTACAATGGATCCTTACCTGGGGCACAATGTCGCCCGCTGCACACCCCTGGTCATCTGGCAATATATGTTCCTGTTTTTGCCGCAACATTCACACTCCATCTACTGTGTTGTTTTCCTGCTCTTCTTTTTTTTTTTTTTTTTTTTTTTTTTTACAAAGGTAGCAGTAAAACTCTGCACAATGTACCTTATAGTAACAATTTATATGCAGTCAAGAGGAAGTGAATTAGAACCAATCCTTTCAGGCTAATTAAAAGTTACTAGCCAACAAAATAACACACCACATCAGTATTATATGGTCTATTCAAGTGTGATGGTGTCCCACTTCAATAACAAATATATTTTAAATTGCAACATATAATTTGTCCTGAAACCAGAGTTTCTACAGGACTGCCTTAAAATGCTGCCTAAACACAGTGTGGTAAGAATGTCCACTTAAAATGCACAAAGTTTTATTATTTAAACAAGATATTTCAGACGTCACCCATGCAACTGCAGTATTCATTAAACTTGCATTTTGCTCAAATTGACATGTTCTGAGCTAAAGCTAGCATGTTTTACCTTTATTTTGTTTGACTTCTTGTTAACTTGAGTCTTAACATATTTCCATTCAGGTTCCAGTTAATTTTGTGTGGCTAAATGTTCTTCGTCTGTAGGCAGCATATAAGGGCTAAGAAAATTTAAGAAATAAAATTGTGAGAATAAAGTCATTAAATTACAAGAATGAAGTCAAAATATTACCTGAATAAATTTGTACAAGAATTAAGTCATAATATTATCACTTTATTATCTTGTTATTTCGTCTTCATTTTCACTTTTTTTTTACTTTATTCTCATAATTCTATTTCTTTTTCTTAGTATGGCCTTAAAAGGTGGTGGTTTTCTTTACGCATTGTAAAATTTAATGACTAGTGTCTGAGTTTCTCTCCTCCACGCCCACAAATATATGAGGTAACATTACACTGATGCACCAAGAAGCTGAAACAGCCGATTAGCCTTACTACTGTCAGTATTGTGATAAAACATTTACAGCAAACCCACATTCAACAGCTCAGCACAAGAGTCGCACATGAACATAAATGTGAATTTTCAAAAGCTGGACATGGAAGTGGTGCCGTTTGGCTTGGCAACTCCTACTACGGATGCACCTGGCAAACACAGTACAGCAATAACACAGATTGAGAGCTAAGTTTAGTCAGGAACGTCGAGATCTTGTTCTCCATAAGTCATTTATAGCTGCCTCAACAATATTTTAGGACATTTCTTCTGACGGGTAATGATGTTTGTAGGAACAAAAGAAGAAGGAGCAATTATCTTTAAACATAGAGATGAGTTTAAGATGAGCTGAAGTGAGTCTTGAAAGATGAGTTTAGGCATCTTTTACAACTCATTTGTTTAGTTTACTTTTTGTTGTTCTGGTTTTGTTCTGTTTTTTTTTTTTTTTTTTACATGAGGACTTGGTATTTGACAGGAGAGATTAAAAAAACAGTTAGAGAGAAGACCATGTCATACAAGACAGGGTTATGATAAGACCTCAAACCTGTGGCATCTGCTAATAAAGGGTAAAAACCATCTGCGTTGTTAATTTGTCATGCAAGAAATGACATCATCTGCAAAACCTCAAAGCCTACTAGCTGGTAAAGTTTAGCTTCCAGCTTTTTATTCGCTTGGCTGAGCATTTAGTGTACAGTTGGCTTCTCAGATTGTATCTGTGAACAGCAGCTGCTTTCTGGTGCAGGAAACAGGTGTTATGAAAGGAGTGTTAAAAGCTGAAAAGCTTTGTCTTCCAGTGTGCGTAATGTCTTTCATGCAGACACTCAATCCTCTGATCAACACGAGTTTAAGCATCTTTATAGAAATTGGATGAAACATTTTCTCACGCAAAGCACAACAGCTGTCTTGGATTTCTATAAAGCTTAATTTAACTCATGAAGCAATACCCCAAAAAAAAGGTTCTCTGTTCTGGAACATCAGCAAGTTCATTATGTTAACCAGTAATGCCTTTTTCACTGGCTTCGATTTGAGAAGGCCTGGGAAGGTGGGAGGTTTTTTTTTTTTGTTTTGTTTTGTTTTTTTGTCAGCATATTTTGATTGACTTTGGGAAGATAAAACAGAATGCATGCATACATAATTGTAGGAAAGTAGGAGTTCAATAAGCTAAGACATCTTCACTTTGCGCCTCTGGGTTATGGAAAACTACAGCTTTCTTATAAATAAAAAAATAAAACTTCAGATGATAATGTTAGGAAACTACAGCGCCTTCTGTGAAGGTCTTAGAAGTATGTTAGAAAACATCAGTGAACAAACAAATAGCATCACGAAGAACAAGGAACCCAGCAGACAGGCCAGGGATAAAGATGAAAAGTTTAATTCAGGGATGGCTATAAACATCTCACCAAGAGCTGGTCAAAGCTTAATTAAAAAAAAGAAAAAAGACAAAAACACCTAATCGACTCAACCAGCAAGATTAAAAACCATTAGAATGGTGAAATACAATCAAATATGAAATAGAGAAGTCAAAATGAAAAATATAGACAGCTTAACAAGCAGATGACCCTACATAAAAAAAACAATAGAAATCAAACTGAACTTAAAAAGCCAACATAACAAATTTCTCTTTTTCAAGAGGAATTTAATAGTTTATCCAGACTCTGCAGTGCGTTCATCAAATAACAAGCTGTTTCAGAGTCTAGTGACCATCACTGCAAAAGCCAGAATCCTTTTATTCTTTGGACCTAAGCTGCACTAAAAGCATCAGGGCAGATCATCTTAGTGGTCTTTTGGGGATAAAATGCTCCAGCAGTTTAGTTAAACAAATGGCTGCCAAACTATTTAAGACTTTAGAGGTAAAAGTATTTTAAAATCAATACAAAAAACATGCAGGCAGTCGGTGCAAATTAGCTATAGCTGGAGTGATGTGGTCATGCCTTCAGGTACATGTTGGCAAACACGCTGCACCAGTTTGGTCCAACTGTAAATAACAAAGAGATGTAAAGATGATTGCAGGATAGAGGTGATTAAAGCATGAAGACGTTTTTCAGAAGAACTGAAGAAAAGGTTTCGCTTTACCAACATGTGGTTCTTAATCTGAACTGACAGGCGGGGCAAAGAGAGCATTGTTCAGAGAAACAGCCATCAGGCTCTTAACCCATAACTCTGGAGGAGCTGCAACTGTTTATAGTCAGAATGGCGGACGCTTAGATTTGAACTCTACAAATATGACTGAAGATATCCTTTCTGCAGAGGATGGGAAAAAAAACATATTGTTAAAAAAAAAAGACTTAAAGTCAACTTTTTGGCCAACAAGAAAACGGTATAGGTGGCAAAAAATGACACTCTACATCACCCTCTACACTCATAACTGTGAGAGATTGTGGTCGCGGCGTCATATTGTGGGGAAACATTGCATTTCAGCAAGGAGAGGTCAGAGTTGATAGGAAGATGGATGGAGGTAAACACAAGGCAATGCTTGAGGAAAACCTGAGGCTGAAAACGAATTGAAACTGGGGACAAAGGTTTACATTGCAGCAGGGAAACTATACTAGACACACACACCGCTTAGCAATGTGGGGTCACAGGGCGGACATCGTGGGCATGCTGCCAGTCCATCACAGTGCAACCCAGAGACACCGCTCAATTTAGTGGAACCCGTCAAGCCAACATTCATGCTTTTGGACTTTAGCAGAAAGCTGGAGTACCTGGAGAGTCTCCCGTGCCTGCACTGGGAGACTGTGCAAACTCAATGCACAAAGTCCCAGCCAAAGGCTTTAAAAAGCAAAACAGGACTTTACCACTGAACAGCAACAGTGCCTACACTCTTTAGGTTCAGCAGGGAAGCTTAATCACATTAATTATCAACACTTGTGTTTTACATTTGACAAAAATACTAAAAGTTGACTTTAAAAATTTGATCTTATGACTCTCTTTTTCATATCACAAGCTAAATCCCCACATCATTCTGAAAAAGTAAAAAAAAAGTGAAATAAAAAAAATTCCATTTTCCTTTCATTTCACATAAATTTGGTGTGGTCTTAAACCCATTAGGCACGAGTGGCTCACTGGTTTAGAGGGGTTGGGGGGTGGAGGGGGGGCACCAGAGGCCCTGTCACCTTTCTTGGAGAAAACCGTGACGCGCGGAGAGCCAGGACACTTGGTTGTCACTCTTCATTTCATTCATTGTGTCGGGCTGCTCCAAGCAACAACTCTGGCCAGCTCATATCGATCCAGGTCCTCAGACCTTAACCTGTGTGTTCTTTAATCTCTCCTCCCCTCCCCCTTTTTGTGTACCATTAAAAAGATGGAACTCTGTCTGTCAGGCCTGATTTGTCCAGCTGCGCGCCCTGACAGGTACTCTGCCTTCCACCCTTCAGCTCGCAGCGCGCCTCTTAATAACCTCGGATGGTTGCGTCCTTGGATTGACTGCTGGGCGCCCTGCTGAACGCTCTCTGACGGACACACTGGCCTAAGAGCTCGCACTATATTTGGCAGTTTGTCCTCAGACCCAGCGGGAAGCAATGCTAACAGCTAATTAGCTTTTAATGGAAGCACTTTAAAAATGATCATCGGTCGTTCCATCTACCTGTATTAGTGGAGTGGTGTTGTTATGCTAAAGACGGAGGTTTCCTCTTTACCCCTCGCCTGAGGCTTTGCAAAGTGGCAAATGTTGATGTACGCCTCGCTCCCACATCTCAAATGACTTTGAAACACCAATGTGATTTCCCTTTCTGTCACAGCAAAGCCTCTCCAGAATTGATTCCTTACACCAGCAGGCATCACACGTTTTTTTTTTCTTTTCTTTTTTTCTTCCTGTGGTGATTTGACTTTAGTAAAGAAACAAACAGCAGCACCGTATATAACCCTTTGAGGCCCCACTCTGATTTGGAGTGCATTAAGATTCATTCACTGTGCCACACATCCCCCTGTGTGTTACCTCTTCAATTTCCTGCTCGCACAGACCTTAGATTCACGTGTTTATATCAGATGGCAGCAGAGCTGTTTTTGCATTTGAACAATGCTGACATCCTGTCACAGGGGACGGCCACTCCAAGACAGGCGCTACAGGGAAGCCCGGTCGCTCCGCCTTGCTCCCCTTTGCTTTCCTGTCTTACCATTAGGCCAGTTCTGTAAACAGTGTTTTGTCTAGCACATTGCAGGAGAGAGAGGCAGCTTGAAATATCAAACCCCCACAGCCACGTAAAGGGAACAGTCAAATATTCCACTAATGCCAGAGGAGACTGTCAGGTTACATTTTTCTCTCTGCCTCTGGTGTGTCTTCCCCTCTCCCTTGCTGCTTGTTTACAGCCAACTCAGAATATATGCTCAACAAAACGACGTAGGCAACACAATTATTGCCGGACGATGTATGTCCTTCGTGCACGAATCCAAGCAGTAAAAAGAAGCTCGTGGGCACAATCCAGGGAATATATGTGGCATAATTTTGTGCTTCTGTCAACGGCTCTTTACCTCTATGGATTCTGTTGCTCTGACATAACGAGAAAAAAAAAAAACATCCACTATTTGTTTATTGTGACAGCATACCATAAAAAAAAACTATTTTTTCACATGCAAAAGAAGGAACTATTTGGTTATGTAAATGCCTTGATTTGATGCATCAAAAATATATTACATTACATGTTTATTTGTGAGTGTCAGTTCTGTGTGGGCGTGTCCTATAGCGCATCGCCGTTAATCCATCAAACCGGGTGCGCAGGTTGGTCAAAGAACGTATGTACGTGGAAATTGTTTTACTTATGCTTTGAGTGAAACAAACGCTTGAAAACTGCTCTTCCGAATCGTGAAAATGTGAAAGGTGTGTAAGTTGAGTCGAGCTGGACAATTCAGTTCGGTTTGTTTATGTAGCGCCAATTCACAACAAGCGTCGAGAAAATTTAGCACGGAAGAGCGAAGTAAAACAATCATGGAGGAAACGGGGAGTTCTGTGTTGTGGAGCTCCTGTAATTCCTCCTTGTTGACTTTCCTTTTTCTCATTGTTCACAAAGACTCTCGGCTTTAACTCACTTGCCGCATAGCTAAATAAAGATTTGCTGCAAGGCGCGTACAGTAAAGGGTAGGGCTTAAAGTAACATTAGGGATAAGAAATGTATTATTAAATGGCTGGGGAAAAATAAAATAGTGGTACATTTTCATTCATTTTGTGTTACCAAATGCAGATAAGAGTACTTAAGAAGCCATGATTAGAGAAATTTGGTTATGTTTGGTGGGGTGGGGGTGGGAGCTTCATGGTCGTGTAGGCACATCCACGTTATGCCTTCTGGAGCGATAAAATTACAGCTGTGTGTGCATGTGAGTGTCCATGTTTGCCTGCGAGTGTGCGCCGAGGAGAGCAGTCAGGCGCAGCTGTACCTGCCCTCGCTTGGCAGAGCACAGCTTTTGCCAGCTTAAAAAAGCAGAAGGTTTTGATATGGCAGAGAAGCAGTCATTTGGCTGATCTAATGGTGGCTCCCCTGGGGTCCGTATCTCTTTGCAAACACAGAGCAGGGGGACAGCGAATGGAGTATAGACCCATAAAACCACAGGAATATTTTGTCAAATCCCGCCCCGCCCCCACTACCCCCAGCCTCTCTCCGCTGATATTACCGTCATATCTCCTGTAAATTCCCCCTCTTTTACTCCCATCTATTCAGACGTCATTTGCACACACACTCACGCGGATAACGGCAAATGGACCGGAGAGCGTCTTTTTCTATGAGACCATCACTGGCCTCTTCTGTTTTACTTGATTGCAGCTCAGATGCCTCCCTTTTTTTTTTTTTGTCAACGTTCGTTGCTGCAGGTGAATGCAGATCTAAAGAAAATGTTCACCTTAGGGATGTCTTCAATGTTCTCCTCTCCCATCTTGCTAAGACAATTTCTCCCGAAGCCTTTCATGCTCTCCCCCCCTCGCCTCCCGCGCTGCTCCACCCTCACACCCTTTTCATTTTAAAGTGGGACTCGGTTCCCTGCCAGCTTGTCCCCGAGCCCAGCTTGTTAAGAGAGACACTGGTGCATGGTCTTCCTCACCTTCCCACTCCAGTTCCTTTTAATTAGACCTCTGTTCTTTTGTGCATGTGTTTACAATAGTGTATATTAGTGTGTGTGTGTGTGTGTGTGTGTGTGCGTGAACTGTAAGAATAGCTGTTGACATCACAGCGGCTTTGTTTGTTGTTCTTTTGGTAAACCAAAGCATTTAACAACAGTGTATACTTCAAACCAGTCTGTAAAAGCTAAATTAAGAATAAATTGAGTTAGACCATAATATCTTGTTTTATTTGTTTTTTTTTGTTTGTTTTATAAAAGAAGCTTCCTTGCTTCTGTTTTTCTTTGTTGTGTAGATGCTAATTTTATGTGACCTTTGTTAATACTTACAAAAAGATAGAGGATTTCCAGCTTTTTTTTGGGGGGGGGGGGAGATTTCAGAATGAACCTTTGCAGGTGAATTTAATGTAAACTTTAAACTTTTGAATGGACATGTCCAAAAACTAACCTGTGCACTTATTAATACTTCACAGGTTTTTTTTTTTTAGAATGACAATTAAATATTGATGGACAACTTTAAAAGTTGTATGTTGTTTCTCTTGCCAACATATGCTTTTTCTCTATTACCTTCTATAAAGAAAGAGGTTATTTCTTGATCTTTCAAACTTCTCACTCCTGGATCTCTGCGTCCCAACTGCTCCTGTTGATTACATGGGGAACTGTAACACCCCCGGCTGAAGGCTTAACATCCATGCCGGTGGAGCGAACAGAGAGGTTGTTGTCACCTTTGTGGTAATAGAATCAAACCTGCCGTCTGTCTCCTCTTTACAAGAGAGAGCAGCTCTTCTCCTCTTTCATATAATCCCATTAACAGCACTTTGCCGAAATAAGGTCTGCCCTGATTTTTCCTGCAGCCTGCCGTTTGGACAGAGGGCAGGCTGCAGGGTTTTTAACATCATGATCTCCCGACCCTCTCTGCAAGATGTCTCTTTCACCCTCTTTCTGATTTTTGGCAGAAATACGGGGCTATCGTTCATTTTCGTCAATGAAGTGATGGAATATTTTTTGCTTTGCGATGCAAAAATATTCCAGCCCCTCCAAAGTTTGTTGCGTTTTTAATGATACAAACAGAAACTGTACTGTATTGTACTTGAATTTTATGTGATGACAAATAAAGCAAATCCATAATTGTGGGGTGGAATTGAAATGACACTTGGTTTTCAAAGTATTTTACAAATCTACAAAGTGCAGTTTGCGTTTGCATTAAAACTGTGGCAACTGTCCCTCGTGGCCCACAGTTTAGTGGAGTTAGCTGCTTTCAGAAGCCCAAAGATGCCCAATTTCCAGTTTGGCAAAAGCCATTTGGAGGATACAAAATAATATTTTATCCTAGATTGAAAATTATTTTGCTGATTAAAGCTAGAATTATGCTTTTCTTCAGTAGGAAAAGTGTGCATCTTCCCAATACATTTAAGTTTGTGGTTGTAATGTGACAAAAATAATAATAATAAAAAAAAAACACAACTATCTTTGTAGTTTTAAAATAACTCAGTCTAAGTTTACATTTTACAATGTCTTAAGGTTCGACTTTTAAACTTTTGTGATTCTTATTAAGCTGTACTGGCAGTTTACTCAGTCATAACTTTTTTTATTTTCATATCAAATTTGTTTAAAGGAATGAATGACCTTCTCGCCAGTAATCCTGTCAAAGCAGTCGGTGCTTGTTTGTACACCTGGCGATGTTCGTGTTTGCTCGCTTTCGCTGATTCAAAGGGAGGTTCCACGCCCATGTTTTGAGCTTTCTTCAAAGCAGACTGTCTTACAAGTGCAACCATGATCCAACCACTAAGATCTCATGGCAGCCGGGGTTGTCCCCGTAGCCCGAGCCAGGCTCTGATGATAGCCTTGGCTGTTTGGAGTTCGTCTGACCTCAAAGGTCCAAAATGAAATAAGGAGGATTTTCAAAGACGTGGTCACACAGCTGTGAGGTGAGGTATAACCACAGACAGCAGTAAAGCTGTGGGCGCCACTCTGTTCCAGGATGAGAAAGAGAAACACCCGCGGAGCTCAGAGCCATAAAGTCACACCGAACCATCAAATTTGGCCACCAGAGAGAACTCTGCTGCAGGCTGTGAGGATCTGATCATCACAGGATAATTTCTTTTTACCTCCAGAGGTATGGGTTAAAAACGCCTAACCTAAGCGTACTTGCAAAAGTATAACATTTTCTTTTATACATTGCAACTACAAATTTCAATGTATTTTGATAAGATTTCACATGGCAGAACTGCACACCAAAGTAGTTATGATGTGAATACATGGTTTTCATCATCGCTTACGACGCAGAAAAGCATCACGCTGATACGCAGTGTCCAGTAGACGCAAGGCTTCATCATTTGGTTCCACATAGTATTCACTCATGGGATCTAGATAAAAAATGTCTGCCACATCTTTCACTTTTATTTGTAGAAAACATTCAAATCATGTGTCGTTCTATTTCACAAATATCTCCACTTTGTGTTAGTTTATCATAAAATCCCCTGCCCCTCCCTCCCCCAAAAAAAGACATAGAAGATTGTGGTTGCAATGTAACAAAAAGGCATAAAGTTCAAAAGTATTTTTGCAACGAGGGACAAGATGACTAATGACACAGAAGCCAAGCATTTCTGAATCTGCTGCCTCATCCGTCGTTGTCTGCGGCCCTTCAGTTTGCCTTTCAGTTCGGCGAGCTTTGCTACAGAACGTGTTGGCTGATTAGAGCCGGTGGTCTATCAACTGTTTATAATGGAGGGCGGTAGGATTAATCAAATCCCCACACATCCGGAGAAAGGCTGGACTCTGTAAACACAATCAGAACTGACTTTGTAAAGGAGAAGTGCGAGTGGGTGGGTGTGATTATATGTGCGAAGACCGGGAGGAGGAGGTCGGAGCAGAAGACGGAGGAGCGATAAGTGCAGGAATTAAAACTGAATGAAATTAGAAACGGGTCTGATTTGAAATAGGTCAAATCAGGGATTGTGTGGCATTATATTTCCTCCAGGCCAAAAACGTTGCTTTGCGTTGGGGCAGACAGACACAGATGGTCTCGGTCTACCTTCCCGGAGACCAAACACAGTCCGTCCTCTGTTACTGGAACGGCTGGCTCCTCATTATCTGCCTATCTCGGCTCCCATCCGAGGAGAAAATGCAGCGCTGCACTATCACTTTAGAGGGACACTGATCACAAGAGCAACTCATCTCCACCGAAGTAGATTGCACCCTCCCCCCTTTTTTCGCGTCCCCACCTTCGTCTCCCGCTGTGCTCGGCTGACGATGGACGAAGATGAGGAATCTTCTGTGTTTTCTGCTCAGAAAAGTGGAAGTTTGAGCCAGAGAGATGGAGCGAAGCTTCAAAAGGCACATGTAATTGAGCAGCTCTAGATAGGCTATCTGGGAACATGAAACAGCAACAGTTGTGACGGAGGGTAATTGCCTCCCCGGGCTCATATAATGCCTTGTCGAGTCTTTAAACTTGAGCAAACTGCTGGAAGTTCTTATGTCAGCAGGTAATTGGTTCCAGCATCAGCAGCTATGTGGAATGAAGGAAAGATTGGATTTTGTGTATTTGTGCATTTGGATAAAAAAAAGGTTGCCAAAAAAGATCCTCAGAAAAGAGAATATCTTTATAAGGGCTTGTCGGAGAGTCCAAACTAGAGGCGCTCCGATCAATATTTTGTGGTCAATTGCCAATCTCCAATTTTATTGGTACAACATATAAATGCTATTAAAACACCAATTTTGAAGAATTGTGTCGAAATAGATATAAGGTAAATATTACGCCATGACAATGTCACTAACAGGGAGCTAGTAAATAGACAAATTCAATTCTTGGCATGTTCATGTTCAAACTTTGAATCCCGGTTCTAAGTAAAAAAAAAAATAATAATTTTTATGAAGACAGTGAAGCCAGTAGCATAATCACTAACCCGTTGAGTGGAGCAAAAAACGGCACTTTCACACTCTCTAAAGTATCTGGGAATGTATGTCCTTTCCTTACTGTACCTCTTACCCAGGATCTGCTCTGAAGAATACAGCAGGGCTTGTTTTAAGTTCTTTGTGTCGTCTCTGCTAAATGCAGTAAAGTTTGAGTTAAAGTTTGAGTGTTCTCTCAGTAACAGCTTCCACACATGTGCATGAGATTATATACATACCTGTGGATAAAAAAAAGTTTTTTTTTTTTTTCATATTTCAACTGGCAAGATTTATGCTTTCTACAAAACTGCTAATATATATATATATATATTTCTGTATCCCAGTAACGCTGATTAATAGCAGGAAACCAAATTACGTCCTCGTCGCTGACTTTCTGTTTTGTGAAAAATCGGTTCAATCTGCTCCCTTTACTGTCTAACATGAGCATCGCTGGGAAGTTTTAAACTGATTGGCTTTGAATGGTGTTTCATGAACATTTTATGCCTGCAGTAAATGTATCCCTTGCTGTTGCTGTCTTTAGAGTTCTCAGAGTCCTAAGCTGTGCGGGAAGAGCACCAATATGGCCTTAACTGTCAGGATGGTGGTTCACCTCTTCGCTGGCCTCTTTCCAAACCCCTTCCTGGCTGGAGATTGCAAAGTGGGACATTGGAAAGGATATGCTTTATTATCTGCCTCCTGCATGATTAATTGAACATCTGTTCACTTCATGACAACTGACCCCAATTCCCCACTGTTTATCCTCTGTATATACAGTTAATAAGCCTGCAGTGAAAGTGTCACATAAGAGGTCAAGACTTCACTTTTGGCAGCCATCTATATTTCACTGCTGCGATGTCAGCTTTCGGGTCTAGTTTGATGGTTTGCCTTTTCGCTGACGAACCCTGGCGGAGAGAGTTAAAGTCTGAGCGGAGATCCGAAATGAATCCTGGATGATTTTTTTTTTTTTTTTTTTTCTGCTAGAGAGGTCTTGTCACCAGTTGGCTGGCCCCCCACAGATGTGGTGTGAAGCTGAAACCTTCCTCCTCCTCTCCCTCCTGATTAGCAGAGTCTTTGTTCCGTTGGTGGTGGCACGCCATGAGGCATGATTGCAGTGGGCAAACTGGCAGCTTTAAAGAAAGCCTGCCGCTGTGCTGATCTGCATCACACTCTACCCCCCTCCTCTCTCAGCATAGGGGAAATCAAATCAGGTTTTGTTTGTTGTTTGGTCTCTGAGCATTAGGCCTCTTTTTAAGACTCAGGTATTGTGATTTTTTTTTTTTTTTTCCAGCTCGATCCACATACAATTTTCTAGACAAAGGGATGTTTTAGTGCCGGTGAGGAATTTGTGAAGCAGAGCCAAAAAATTACTTTCTGTTAATGAAGTATTGGTATAATTAATTAAAGTTTTTGATTGATTTATTTTTTTTCTTTTTCGTGTGCCTACAGCGTAAAACATTTCTGACTCATCGATTGTTATCTGTCTTTTTGCAGGCTGCTTCGATGGCGCTGAGCAGCTTGGGCCATGTATATACCGCCATAGGGGACTATCCGAACGCCCTCGCCAGCCACAAGCAGTGCGTCCTGCTGGCCAAGCAGTCCAAGGATCAGCTGTCAGAGGCTCGCGAGCTGGGAAACATGGGAGCCGTCTACATCGCCATGGGAGACTTCGATAATGCCGTTCAATGTCACGAGCAACACTTGGGCATCGCTAAGGCCCTGGAAAATAAAAGAGAAGAGGCCCGTGCTTACAGCAACCTTGGCAGTGCCTACCACTACCATCGTAACTTTGACAAGGCCATGTCCTACCATACCCACGTCCTGGAGCTTGCGCAGGAGCTGGAGGAAAAGTCCATCGAGATGAGGGCGTACGCAGGGCTGGGTCACGCTGCTCGCTGTATGCAGGACTTGGAGAGAGCCAAGCAGTATCATGAACAGCAGCTGTCAATCGCTGAAGGACTGAAGGACAGGGCTGCAGAAGGAAGGGCATCCTCCAACTTGGGTATGTATGTCAAACGCTTCAGTTGATTGATGAGTGACAACAGGATGCATATCAACTTCAGTGTTAAGGAGATGGGAAATAGATTTGACTTCCTTAAGGTTAATTTACATAGCACTTTTCCAGTGATACAAACCTTGTAAGGCACTAGAGCCACATTGGTGGGTAACTATTTTTTTAATTTAGAAGTAGCAGTCAATCAAATCAATCAGTTGCTGTGGTCCACTCCAGTTATTTGAGAGGTTAATCATTATTTATATTAGAAAAGCACTGAGATGTTGTCACAGTGCTTTGTGAGAAAGGCGTTACTGCAAAACAGGGTTTTACCACTTCTACTTTAACAAAACGACAAAATGATAGCAAAGTTAATATTTTAATCTGTATTTAGCATTTAATAATAGCATTTAGTGCTTATAGCATTTAGTGCTTATAGTAATAACAGAGAGAGAGAGGATATTTTTACCTTACCGCTGACATTTGTGAAAGACTGGCAACATTTCCAAATCTTGCATGCGGCATGTTAAACAGAGGATGGCAGCTGAAAAACATTACACAGGGCAACTTCACTGTGATATTTTTATCCTTTATGCCGTCTGCTGAAAGTTTCACGCTCTCTCACTCTCTAGTTGAACGAACCACTTAAATGTCTCGACATGTTACAGAAAATAGTTTCCCTTTAGATTCCTACATCCCTGTGCTTCCTCTGACTTTAAACACCTTACTGACACCGAACATAGTTAACATGAGGTCTTCTTCACTCACTAACAGCTTTCACATCGAAGAGTTTTCGTGGTCAGCTTTCACTGGTCACCAGTCAGGTCAGACCAAGAAAAAACAAACAACAAAAAAAAAAAAACAAAAGAAAAAAAAACATCCACTTCTGGTCACCACTTGACTTCTTATTGCATCTCTGTTTAGAGTAACCTTTTGCACGACTGCAGGCATTTCCAGGAAGATAACCCAGTCAGCCACAGAGCAAGCTATCGAATGCCACACAGAGAGGCCCAGTTTGTACAAAATCCCATTTTTAAAATGTGACCCAAAATGCTGTATGTTCAAAATACCACAGTGTGGCTTGCTATGTGAGACATCAAGGCAGCTAACATGGTAGATGGTGCTATTTCTAAAACTCTGGGAAGTTATTAAATCAACTTCCCAGAAGACACTGTCTTCTGTCTCAGTCACAAGGAGACACACAGTTCAATACACCTGCTCAGCTATGAGTATAATGCAACTTAACATTCATATTCAAATCAAACAGTGAAGAAGACACAACATATATTTAAAAAGATGATGGAACAGAAAATCCACATGGGCATTAAGGACAACAGTGATGTAGTAATAACACAATTTATTACTTCTGTTATATGAAATAACACAAGTAATAAGTAATAACTAAGTAAGTAATAACTTGTTGGCATTAAAAACAAGCCAACAAACCTCAACTCACCTACAGTACAAACATTTCATCAATACTTAGATGTTCAACGGTCAGAAAGAAATCAGAGATAAGTCAAACTACTTCTGCAGGCTGCCAGATGTGCTTTCTTCTCTCCTCCATGTCTACTGAGCAGACTCCATGAAGAGGCCACTGTCTG
Source organism: Poecilia latipinna (assembly GCF_001443285.1). NCBI lineage: Eukaryota > Metazoa > Chordata > Actinopteri > Cyprinodontiformes > Poeciliidae > Poecilia > Poecilia latipinna. The sequence goes on along the minus strand of NW_015112678.1, from coordinate 485,527 downwards.
AAACCTCTGTTAAGGCACCACTCAGCTGTCAGCTTTGATGACTGAAGTAGTGCATCTTCACTGTTTGCAGTTGAGTTTAAAACAAAGATTTGCATTTGATTAGTTAATATGACGTGGCCTAGTTTGGTCCTTCAGGTGTGAAACTATCCATGCAGGTTAATGGTGCAAAAAGTGTTTCTGACTTCTGTCTACAATCCACACATTTAATACTATTTCCTCAGGTTGTACCAGACATATAATATTTTTTGCAGTTCATACAGTGTGAGATTACAGACATGTCAACTGTATGAGTTAGAAATGACAGAGTACAAAAACCTTTTGGGCAAGGAGACTTTGGGGATGTTTCAGTGTTCTCAGCAGTGAGCAATTGATGTTTGTTGTAGTTTTGTCTGTTTTAAACTTTGAAATTGTTGCTCTGACTTTGCAGCTAATGGTAATAACCAGTAATATCCAGTTAGAAGAAAAATGTTGGTATAGTAAGGAGATATATCTACCATTAACCATTTCGTCAAGTCATATTTCTAGTCCAGAGAAACAGAAAGTCCTGCAGTAAAAGTTTCCAGACACCCTGACCACCTTAAAAGTGAAGCAAAGTGAAGTTATTTTTCTGTTAAAGGAACTTTAAAGCATCCCAGTAATTTGTGATATTATTGCATTGAAAGCAATGATTCCTAAAAATGTATTTTCTTTAATTGAATAAATGTACTCAGGCTGAATGTTGGATTTATTTACTTTTGTTTGAAAAATACGTTCCTGTAATCAATGCAGAAAATAGGTATTTTATGTGATCTTATGTGATTTCTCTTTTGAATATGAATTGAAATTGAGTAAAACTGCTTCACTGCAGCCCTGCGACAGACTGGCGACCTGTCCAGGGTGTACCCCGCCTCTCGCCCGGAACGTTAGCTGGAGATAGGCACCAGCACCCCTCCCGACCCCACTGAGGGACAAGGGTGTTCAGAAAATGGATGGATGGATGGATGCTTCACTGCAGATGGGCGTCCAATCCAAACCTGCACAGTGGAGTAGATTTATGTCGTCATAGAGAACCTCCTTAGAGATGATCAGGCTTCATTCTTAGGTACCAAACTTTTTGTTTTCGGTGCAATCTGGGCACTTCTAGAATGATTCCAACTTTTGTCCAGTTCGATTAGAGTGAGTGAGGACAGGAAAAGTGAACTCCTCAGAATGAATGTTAATGTTCAGTTAAAAAAAAAAACAAAAACATAAAAAACCTCTAACTTTTCTAAAAGTTAATTATTCTGGACAAGTAAGCTTGTTTTGTTTTCTGTTGAGTTTACAGCGTGAGTGTCTTCATTTCCTGTTTGCATTTCCACAATGCCTCGGGCTACATTCCTTTATATTCATTTAAATGAGTTGTTTACTTTTTTCCCAAGATATTTATGGTCCGTATGTCAGCGATGTTTATGCTGCTTTTAAGAGAGACAATCAGTATGTCGAATGCGGTGCCATTATTTAATTTCCAGCTGTTGTGCTGTACGCAGAGGATGTGAGGGTTACATTTAATTCCTGTTGTTGAAAGAGCCTCAGATTGTGCAAGATTAGATAACAGAGAAACAGCAGAGTAAGCTGAAAAGTTTTGTTAAAATCAAACGTAAACTATAACACATCCTGTCAAGTCAGAAATACAGCTAAAATCCTAAAAGAAATATGTGTTTTTAACCATATTAACACTGCAGAAAATATCCTGCAATTTGGCCTGAATTATATCTAAAATAAAATGTATAAAATTTAAAAAAATGTCACACATTTCAAGTTTGCTTGAATTTAGAAATCTCTAGTGTAGCACTGTAGGACTTGGTGATATGGAAAACATATTAAAAAAAGAAACAAGTAAATGAATAAATATGATGAAATTTACACATTTAAGAAGATTCATTACATTTAAGATTTTATTACAAAACACTGTGCTCTGCTTTCTTTTATTACATACTTTAATATATATCCCAATATTTACTTGATTTTTACTATTTAAATGTGTGAATTTAAATAATTATATTTAACCACAACCACCCACTCGTGATTGCGTTAGGAAATGATAACAAATCATCCAGAGCTTCTTCAAGTCCCACTTTGTAAACAATCTCTGATCAGTCAGAGGGAGAAACCACTAAAGTACATCACCTGCTCATTTGAAATCTGTTGTATATCTCAGTCTCTAAGAAATCTATGAAGTCGTGATTGGTTTGGCAGACATGTCCACACGTGTAGTTTTAAATGCTTTGTTTTTTTGGTTTTGTTGCTGCATCTGTTTTTTGTAATGTCCTTGATGCAGTCGTAGCATTTGTTCACTGCGATATAAGTCAGTCCACACGTTTGTAAGTGGAAGAGATTCCCCTCTTTTTTTTAAGCTTTATTACTTAATTTAAAGCTCTTTTTTTTTTTTTTTTTAAATGCCTCTTTAAACAAAAAACCCAACGAGGGCCTGGATCAATTAAGCTGATGGCTACTTACCTTTAATATGTGCTGGTTCTGATCAAATAACCATGAATAAATAAATGTAGTGCTAGCAAGATTCTACATGCTAGTACTACATTTACCATGGCAAGCTGGGAATCCAGCTAATGTGTCATCACTCCTGCATGAGAAGCCAGATAAAGAAAAACCGACACGTCTGAGCGAGAGCATAGAACTTCAATGCACAGAATGTGATTTGTCCCGCTGTCTCACTGCTTTGGTTGAGCACTTTCTAATCTCCTCGATGACATAATGTCGTCAAACAATCCACCTTTAATCTACCTAATCAAGTGCTAGAGCCTTAATATGCCAAAAAATTTAATTAATAGCAGGGGAACCCTTCGCAGTCGACTAATATGCAGACAGCAGGAGCCTCAGGGTGTAAAAATGTCCTTTTGGCTTTTTAGTATCCTAGCAGATATATTAGATCAGCAGCTCCTCGATATTTAGGCCAGCAATTACAACCAGACCTGGATGACTTATGATGGCCATTAAGGTGATGGTAAACCAGACTCTAATGGACAACTAAGAGCTACGATAATTCCTTCCAAATGAATTATTCCTTAACCTAACATCTAAAATCGCGGAGGCAGACAGTAGGGTTAATCGGGCAAACATAAATTGAAGCCGTGCTCTGCTCTGCTTCGCCACACCTGATGGTTACACACACACACACACACACACACACACACACACACACACGCACCGTCTGGGCCGCTTTTAGCTTCAGCGCCAGCCTAAATTTAACCCAGGGACCTGGGAACAGGTTGACATAAATTAGATGCTTCAGCGAGAGCATTTTATGATTCTTCTCTACATGTGAGCTTTATTACGAGTGGGCACTCTGTGTCAGGCGGAAAATTTATTCCTCTGCTGCATGCGGCGTGATTGCATGAGAGAGTGTGAGAGCACTTTTATTCATCATAAACTGTGATATTACAGTTCGCCCGGTTACGACGGCGCAATGATAATCCAGCTGATTTAGTGTTGGGAGGCCTCGAGTTGATGACGGGGCACGTGTTGAGCGAGTGGGGCGGTGGCGTTGATGCCTGTTGCTCCGCGGGCGCCGAGCGGACAGAGTTGGACGGTGATGTGGACGAAGCAACACTTGACATCCAGGAGCGAGAGAGAGAGAGAGAGAGCCTGTTGTCTGGCTCTTAAGCGCTACCTAAACTGTTAGCACTTCTCGCCTGCTTTCTGCCTCTTTACTTTTTCCACGCTTCCTCCTCTCACTCTGCCTCTCTTCTCACCCCCACTGATTCCAATCTGCAGCTGTCAAGCTCCCAGTAATTGAAACTGACTTGATGAATCGCTTAATTACCTTTAATAGCTGATTCGAGAGGAACTGAATAATGAAGATAACGGAGAATGAAGTGGAGGTTGCGAAGCGTCGGTCTGTAATTGCCCCATTGTTGTTGTTTTTTGTTTATGGCAGGAGGGCGTGCATTGTTTTTTCCGCCATCGGTGCCCGCGAGCCTGCTTAGCACAAGAAGATATGGGGCTAAAACTAACGGGATGTTGTTTCCTCGCTTCAAAAAAACCAAAAGCAAAAAAAAAAAAAAGAAAAAAGAAAGGAGCAGATGATCACGAGAAGATTAACAAGTGAAGATGAAAGCTGTAAACATTGTGCTGGTAATGGGAAGCAGAAATCGCAGAAGCAGAAATGAGCAAACGCTTATTATAATTGCATGTGGGGTGGGTGACATAGCTCTGAGGGACGGTTGTGTAAAGATTGTAGCACTTTAATATCTAACCATGATGCCCAGCGGTACCAACAGCATAGGCTCAGCACACTATGACCCATAAAGGATATGGAAATTTTGCATTCCAGTCCTATTTATAATTCATCAATCGGCTAACTTACCCTTCAGTCAGCAATATTTCATGTCCGAGACAGGACATAAGCTTCAGGCTGCCACGCACTGTGCTCTGGAAAAGCATTCCCCCGTTTACAGACATCTGATCCGTTATTGCCACAAAAATTCAAGAAAATCAGAAAGTTGTCGGTATTGAAAAAAAAAAAAAATTATGTGTATTCAATACAAAAACATGGTTTAAGGTTATGGTTGTTTATTCAGAGGAAAAAGTTACCAAGACCAGTCCTATCTTGTGATCACATGGGCCAAAAGATTTCAAAAAGCAACACACCATTCACTGATTTAAAGAAATGTGAAAACAGATGATAAAGTCATTGGCATCTACCAGTCTGGAGATGATTACAGAATCAACCAAAGTTGCTTCAAGAATTCATTGACTGCTCATCCAGGAGGTCCCAAAAGGACCCAGAACAAAATGTAAATTAAATCATTTCATATGAGATGAGGTCTCCTTTTGATGAATTTCAATATCTATCTACTTGGGGAAGAAAAATAATTATTTCCCTCTCATAAAGATAGTTTTATAGAAAATCTTGCATTGGAGCAACTTAATGTTAGTCCCATAGTGACTTTACTAGAGCACCTGAATGCCCTCTTGAAAACATTTTCTGCAGCATTGAACAGCAAACATTACCACGTATATAGCTGGAACGGCAAGGCTAAATGCATAGTATAATTAAGCCTCTCCCTGCTATAAAACACTGCAGCCTCACTTGCCTCAGTTAAGGTCAGTGTTTATAGGTCTGACTGGGCAAAAGGGCCAACAAAGAACACAGAGGGTCGTTTTTACCTTTGCCAAAAACATCATGATGTTTTGTTAAATTTGCTGACTCTTCAGAAAAAGAGCATCATGTAAACATGATGGTGGTAGTGTGAGGGTTTGGGGCTACGTTGCTGCATTTCAGTCCTGTGTGTCTTGCCATAACTGATGGAGCCGTGAATCTGCTCTCATCCAGACAATCCTGAAAGAGAATGGCCCCGCATTCATTTTGTGAGCTTAAGCACAAAACTTTGGTTATCCTTAGCAACCCAGTGGAGATTCTTTGGAATCACCTTAAAGAGGCCATTCATGCTGGGGAATCTTGTAATGCGGTTGAATTAAAGTAATTCTGCAAATTAAAGTGGGACAAAATTCCTCCACAGTGATGTAGAAGACTCGCTGTAAGTGCTAGATGTGCGCTTTTACAGCACAGCACACATCAGCCCCACAGCTTACGACCTGTCTCCGATTACAAATATTTTCTGCTATAATTGACGTGTGTTTTTCTCCAAACCAAAGTGTGATTCCCCCTTCCCCCCACTTTCTGTTTAGCTTCAAATACACATTTAACAAGCTGTTTGGAATGGCTTGTTGTTGTACCTTTGCCATTATGTCCTTGTTGTCCTGGAATCGTACCTCCTTATTTAGCCGCGTGTCTCGAAGAAGTCGCATGGAGGCTTGACACCATCAGCTGGAAGGGCCAGAGCCAAAAGTCCTAATTAAGCCTCTCTTCCCTCCCTTTTCTTCTTATCCAGCCTCCTCGGGGATCGGTTTCTGCTGATCTGCACAAAAAACAAAAAAAACAAAAAAAAAACACCCAAAAGCAACAGAGGGAGGAAAACAACAGTGGAGGAGAGGACACAAACACATTCAGAATCAGAGTTTTGTACTGAAATGCTCCGTAGTTTGGATATTTTTCTCTGGTGTCGGGAAAACAGAAAACAACTTCCAGTTGACGTTAAAGTTCTTTGTGACCTTGGTTGACAAACTCCTTGGGCTTATAAACTTTTCCCAATAAAAGCTTCTGCTGTTTTGCAAGGCATGAGAGGATAAGCTTTGGGAATGCAGCCAGAACATCAGTTGCATAACGCTGCTCTGACCAGACATCTGATCTAGGCTTTACAGCATGTCTGACAATGAGGCTGTTGCATAGCCGATGCTGAGCTATGTGTTTTTATTGGCAGTGCTTAATAATGTAAGTTACATATAATGCAGTTAACACTGCTCTTGAGATCGGTAAAACCCCGCATTTTGAAATGGAAAGCTTGTTAAATTTTGTAAATGAACACAATATGATGAAATACAAAAAAACAAAAAACAAAAAAAAAAACTCATTTTGGGATATGGAACAAAGAAACTGAGTTCTGTTCATCTTGATAGAAAATGAATTAATGTTGCTCTTTTCTGGTCATATTGACGACTCACAGCACTTGATGCTTCAGCGTCGTTCTCCCATTCGCTTTCGCATAAACTTGTCTTTGTACAGATGTAATTCTGCTTCTGTTCTGTGCGATAGTTTTCCACACATGCTGTATGCATTTTTGCATCCAGGCCAAAGAGTTCAACTGCTCTCACATGTTTGCTGTGACAAATTTCTACCCTTTCTAAAACCTCCCCTTTACACACTGCTTATTGCTGGTTTGTCACATAAAAAGCACCGTAGAACACATAAATGGTTGTAATGTGACAAATTATTTTAAAAAATTTTTTAAAAATGAGGTATGAATGCTTTGGCAAAGCACTGTAGCCTTTTCCGTCGAAATAACCAAAATAATGAGGAGAAAACAAGTGTCCAAGTGTATCGCGCCGTGTAGCAGCAGCTGCTGCTGTGTCATCATCGCTGCTTTGTGGTTGTTTGGACATAAATCTAGTACTTTTCTAGCCTTTATTTTCCCTTTCAACTGCCCACAGCTGGAGCAGACCACAACAGGGACCAGACTCGCCTGGAGCACTGAAGAATAGAGATTATTCTGTTTTGTTCCTAAGCCTCTGGAAGCAGCAAGCGAGTCTAGATGTATTATTAGTCTGACGAGGACGGGGAGTATGAGAGGCCTGAGTTTCCAGTGGAATTTGGAGAGCTTAATTGCTCAGACAGGATGAATGAGGGAACCTTGTGAGGAGAGAGAGACGGTAAAAGTAGTTAGGAGCTCCACACACAAAAGGCCCCTTTCCAAGGTGCTAGTGACAACCTCCACTCTCTATTAATTCTCATGTAAATGCCACCGGGCCAAAATACAGAAAGCAAATGGAACCGTGGTCGGAAAGGTGGCGTGACGCTGGAGTTACGACTATGCCGCTCCCGTGTTGTTCTGCTTGAGAGATTTGTGCTTGTGAAGCTTTCTAGCCAGGCCTCAAATATCTGTTTGCTGAAAAACACCATCACCAAATCACCCCCCCCACCCTCCTCCCCCCCCCCCCCACCCTCCCCACCCCCC
>NW_015112678.1:451160-474826 GCF_001443285.1 Poecilia latipinna | reverse complement strand
TTTACTATTCGGCCAAAAACACACTCCGAACCGACCCCCCCCCCCCCCCCCCGCCCCCCTTCGTATGACTATGCACCGAACTAGAGAAGTTCCGTGAAGCACACTCTCAGTCTTTGTCCTCACTAATGTGTTGTTCACCATGTGCAGCTAATATTCCACTCGCTGCAGTGTTATTAAATGTAACAAAAGAGCTACGGCAGCCTTCTGAGCTAAGCAACTGTGCCCTTTTCCAGGAGCATCTGCAAATTCAGCATGAAATGCAATCTGCAGGAGATGGTGCAGTGCAACAAAAAAAAGTTCATTTTGAACAGTATACTTATAAGCAGTTCTTGGAATCAGATGTGTGTGCGTGTGTGTGTGTATGTGTGCAAACAGGTCAGGGATTGTGTGCTTAGAGAGCAGAAGGAGGGGTGAAGGTCAGTCAGAGTCGAAAGGACGACGGATCAGCTGGAAGACTCTGCATGTTGTTGGAAGACCACCTACAGTGCAATCAGCCTCTTGTCTATTTTCTCCTTTTTTTATATATATATTTCTCATGTCTGTGTATCAGTCAGATCACAGGGAATCTCTTCGCACATAAGTAAGGATTTAGTACCTTAAACCAAACTCACTTCAGTTCGACCCATTTCTGTGGATTCAAGGAGGCTCTTCGGTCTGCTACTTGTAGTTCACACCGCAGGTCGTTAAATGCTCTGTTGTACTGCCGATTTCTTTATGAAGCAAATTTAGGCTCTTAAATAGCAGCAACGAAAATGTTTTACGGCTAAAAAGAACTCTCTTTTCAATCCTTTTTTTTAAATGATGTAATCACTGCCTACAGAGCTTTGCAGAAGTATTTATGCTTCTTACAATTGTTCAGATTTTGTGACATTACAACCATAAGCTTTAGTGTATTTTACTGGAACTTCATGGTGGTACCTCATTGGTAAGTGGGAAAGAAATGGATCTTGGTTTTCACAAACAAAAGATGCTTTTTGAGAAGAGTGGCGTGTCCCCCCGCACTGACACACGGTAGTGGCGACGTCATGCTGTGGGGATGTTTTTCAACAGTAGGGCCAAAACTTTGTTCAGAGCTTTACATTGTAATCTCTCAAGTGTTTAAGAGTGTTCCTCTCCCAGCAGAACAACAATCATATTATGTTCCTCTTTTTGCATATTGGGATGTCCTAGTCAAAGTACAGACACCGAATCAACTGAGAATTTGTGTCAAGAGAGACGAGTGAACTATTTTCCTGAGACTTTAGTCTGTAGTTGTGCAGAACAGGTAGAAGTACCAGAAGATTTGGTAAAGTAAAAAGTATTGAATCGGGGGATGTGAATATAGAAGTATGAAAAAATGGGGAAAAAATGGAAAAAGATTCACCATATTCCCTCTGATTCTCCATTATGCACTACTTTTGTACTCTATTCTGCAAAATATTGATAAAACACTATGAAGTTTGTGGTTGTAATGTGACAAAATGTAAAAGAGAGAAAGAGTCTAGGCACTTATTATCTCTGCAAGTGGCTCATACTGTTTGTGTTTCTGCTTCTGCATAGATCTGTTGAAGGAAATAATGGCTTAAATACAATATTTCTTTGATTTCACAATGAAAACCCCAGAGTATAAAAATATGTTAAGACAGAGCATCTCATTTTGCATTTATAATTGGAATATAATCAGAATAGAAGAAAAAAGGAATTAATGTTGAAGATTTTTGTATTTTTACATTCAGGAACTGAAGAGAGATCTACCCTACTTAACATTCTCTTCTAAATTGTTTCATATTTTTACATTTATTTTTTTATCTGCATTTCTCAACGTCAGTGTGGAGTGCCGTTAATAAACCATAGTCGAGGTTTGTCAAACATTCTTTGTCATTATAAAATAAACTGGAGCTTCTTGACTTTTTAATGTCAACACTGTCCTACGTCATTGGGATTTTACTTACATACTTAGCAATTTAATATTTACACATATCAGCCTCTTTCAATTAAGATTCAAGCAATGTTGTAGATTTTCTCTAATTGTTTCAGGCTGATGGTCTTTCCTTTATTCTCAATATGCCCCCCTAGTAACAGTGGGCCTTCTTCAATGCAGTAAAACTGACAAAGTGATTTACTCAGAATATAGCACCATATCTCAAAGTCATCAGTGCAGCCATGCTTTTATGTAAAAGTTAGTTGAATAATGAACAGTGACAAGGCATTGCCAAGTTTTTAATGTCCCTGGTTACAGGGTTCTGATATACCACTGTGTAAATGGATGTGAATGAAGTGCACATGTTTAGTCAACTGTATTTACAACACACCTCACACAGTAAATCATAGATCTGACTCAGAGGACTGATATATTTTCAGGTCTTGGCTGGTTATGGCAGGATGCTATTATGGCCACATTAGTTATCTGTATTTACTGTCATGTTTGGAATGGTTTTATTTACCGTTCTACAGGATGCCATTCCCTCAGGGCTCCATAATCTTCTTACCATATAGGGGACATAGAAATATTTTCTGGCTTCGAGTGTGGCTCCAGGCATAGCCTGGGGCTTATGGCGTTTTTTTTGTTTTGTTTTTTTTTAGCCAGCAGCTTCCATGTCCCCAACCTGAAACCTGCTCATGCTTCCCCAGCCTCCAGCCCGCCCGCCTGCTTTAGCCCTGCGTCCATCACCAAGACCCGGATCCATTTTTAGCCTGCAGCAGGAACATGTTAGCTGGTAATACATCAGTAGACATTATGTCCTCGGTAACATCAGTATCCGTTGGGGGAAAGCATAACCTTGGGAGTGACTTTGTGGCTGTCGGTGCTCCTTCACCCAGCCAGCTGTGACTCCTAACATGACTCCAAAGTTAGGTAAAGCTGAGGATTTTGTCCAAGGAGGTAAAATGTTTGAGCCCTTGATGTGGGAACAAAAGCTACTGTTTTTATGCAAAAAAAACAAAACAAACAAAACTTAAATTCACTTTATTAATGCTAAACTTGCTCGACTATTATGAGTGTTTAGACATACATAACGTGTTTTTTCATGAGCCAACGAACATGTGAAAGTAAAAACTAGTAAGAAAGAAACTTTGGTCAAACTCTGTGATTTATAAATCAGATTTTTTCTCTCTTTTTTTTGCTGCTGTCTGTGTTTTGTGCCGCCATACACTTTGCATGCTAATTCTAAAGTACCACAACCTGATGTTTACTGGGTCACTTCATGTTTTTTTTTTCCTCTTTCACCCAGAGAATGCAAGCAAGCACATAAACAGCAGATCAGATATGATTTGTCAGCAAGTCTTTGCGACATGCTGAACAATTATCCTAAGTGGCTTTGATTATATTTTCTCCAACAAAGACATCCAGTTGAGACATGTTTAATTAATCGTCTCCTTTACACTTGAATGAAAGACTGATGATGCAGATTTCACTCACGCTGATGAACAAGTTCTTGCAAATTCAGAGTACCTGAGTCTGAATTGAACTGTGACTGTTGGAGAAAAATCCTACAATCTTCCAAACATTTCATTGCTTTGACATTAATGTCTGGAATCTGTATTACTGAGATTTTGAATTAGTCATATATAATCCAGCAGTTCGCAGGGTATGAACCATATGATAACCTTTATAGGCAGATCTCACCTAAAAGCTATTCTCATTCTCGAGCAAACAATCAACTGCTAACAAGAGCAGACCTGCATCTGAAAATTATCATCAATCTGACAGGAAGGAGGATTTTGCCTTCAAACCGCATGAAAACACTGTTTAGCTAACAATAGTTTGGAAGTGGTAAATAATTCAACAGGTTGTTGTATTAAATACGTTTGGAAAGATATGAGACATGGCTAATTTCTAATTTCTTTTAAAAAATATAAAGTCACAGTATTTCCTTCCTGCTGAGAGCTATTAGGTAGGAAATATTGATAAAAAAAATATAGTCTTTTGGCCCCTGTGGGGCCAAAACAATAACAGGTCTGATCTTGAGTAAATGAACATTCAGAGCTTGGAAACTCACTAGAAAAAGATTTTGACAGAGGAAATACTAATCAACAACCACTTACCTGGTGAACTCCCAAAAGATTCCTTCATGTGATGAACATGATGCTGAAGTTAGCATCTGATTCAAAGTTTTCATGTCTGTAATTTAAATAGTAAGGTGATCCCTCACCAACCTAAAAGTGATAAGGTTTATGCACTTATTTAGCCACTTTGGTAAAAATTCAATTGACAACAACAAGTTAAAGTAATGACAAGGTTGTTATTCTCTGGTATAGCCTGTTTTATTGGGGTAAGACAGGTAAAAATGTTTTGTCAACTTATTTTTTTTATCTATTTTTGTGGTCAAATCCCCCTTTTCACACTGTGTGACACACACCGTAGGAATGTACGAATATATCAATCTTTTCCCAAAACCATTACCGTAAAGGCAGCTCATGTATTTTCTCTATTGTTATTGGCTGTGTTAAATCTGGACAGCACAAAAACACACGTCCACCATCGCATGCGACTTACTCGGTCACGAGACCCGCCTGTTTGGGTCCCGTTCAAGTGTTTATGTTCCCCATTTTCAAGCCCGTAATGTGGCAGGTTTCGGATGAAATAAATAGGAAAACACTCGTGGTGGTAACTAATCCCAACGCCACCATCACCGTCACCGCAAGCCACAGGGTTTCTCTCCATCCCCGACTCTTCCCACTCGGGCTCCAAAACTGTTCTCCTTCCGTGTGTGCCGTCAGTGGCTGCTTCCCACATCCTACGAGGCCATTACTCAACGCCGAAGCAGCAAAGCGACGATGATCATTCTGTATACTGTACGAAAATAGAGCGCTTTTTTCTATAGCGCGCAACCTGGCTTCTCTATCCATCAACAAACAGCCATATTCAAGGTTTTCACACAATATGGAAATGTCAGAGAAAGCATAAGATTTGATATACGCATTTTCTAAGTGTGCATAAGTACAGAAGAAAGTGAAATTGAATGGAAAAGATATTTGCATTTCAATACTTCATGTCTCGTTCCGTTATTTAAAGTAGTTTCCATCCGACTCTCTATGTGTTCGTTCATGCATTCCTCTCTTAATCTTCTTTCATAGTCTCAGAGGTCTTTTTCAGGTTGCCTATTTAAATCCTGGCCTCTGAAAATATATCTGTCACAAAGCATGGTGAGCTTTCATATTTAATCCTTCAAAAATTGTCTGAGAAGGGACTAATAGGCACGGCATTTAGAAATGAGAAACACATGTAGGATCCCTGCGTGTTGTCCGGTATTTTTAGTAAACTTTTCTATTGTTCATGCCGGATGACGGATTCAAAGATGAGTTATACAGACGAACATCTCGGAAAGAAAAAGAGCCCCAGCAGATACGCCTTGATGTCTCTTTACTGCTTGCTATGTATTTGTCAGTCTCCATTAGTATACAGGTGTGGGCACACATTTGTTTGCTTAGTGAGAGGATGTATGAGAATATGCCAGATGGCTGCCTGGTTGCGGAGTAAAGCTATTATTTTTCAAAGTATAGTATTTTATCAGAAAAAAAATACGCTCACTGCACCGGCTACTCCATTATTTATAGCTTCTCCACATTTATCTCTTTTTTTTTTTCTAAAGTTGTTTGCTGAGCTTTCCGACCGCTCTTCTCCTACTCCCTCATTTTCACTCCCTCCGTCTTTAGCTCTGATTCTCTTCCGTACTTCCATCCACTCATGTGGAAAAGTTGTTGATTTTGGTAAAATCCCTAGAAGACACAGTCATCAAAGAGTGTTTAGACCATCAAAAGATTTAATTTCGATGTTGTAGCAACTCTGTTTGATTGCACTACATTTTAATGACCATAATTCTGTGGGCGATTGTGTTGTGTAAGCAGAGAACAGATGGCTCAGAGAGCATATTTTAACAACCGAATGACTTGTTTTTAACATGAAGAGCTGACAATGCACTTGAGTTTTATGTGGTTCCAGCTTTCCCTTGTGTCGGTCCTTGACTTGATTTTTTTCTCCTCTCTCCTCTTTCCTTAGGCATCATTCACCAGATGAAGGGGGACTACGAGACTGCACTGAAACTACACAAAACACACCTGGCCATTGCTCAGGAGCTGAATGACTATGCCGCCCAAGGCAGGGCCTATGGCAACATGGGTAATGCCTACAATGCTCTCGGAGCGTTCGACCAAGCAGTTCGTTACCATCGCCAGGAGCTGCAGATCTCCATGGAGGTTAATGACCGTGCCTCACAGGCCTCCACCCACGGCAACCTGGCTGTGGCGTACCAAGCCCTCGGTGCCCATGACCGTGCTCTGCAGCATTACCAGAACCACCTCAACATCGCTCGAGAGCTGAGGGACGTCCAGAGCGAAGCGCGGGCTCTGGGAAACTTGGGAAACTTCCACTGCTCTCGAGGGGAGTTTCCACAGGCCGTGCCCTACTATGAGCAGTACCTCAGATTGTCCCCAGAACTTCAGGACATGGAGAGCGAAGGGAAAGTTTGTCACAATCTGGGTTATGCTCACTACTGCCTGGGCAACTACCAGGATGCTGTTAAGTACTATGAGCAGGATCTTGCGCTGGCCAAGGACCTTCATGACAAACTCAGTCAGGCCAAGGCGTATTGCAACCTTGGTTTGGCTTTTAAGGCCCTAGGAGACTTTACTAAGGCGGAGGAGTGCCAGAAGTATTTGCTGTCACTAGCGCAGTCCCTGAACAATGCACAGGCTCGCTTTAGAGCACTAGGGAACTTAGGAGACATCTTTGTCTGTAAAAAGGACGTGACAGGAGCCATTCAGTTTTACGAGCAGCAGCTGGCCTTAGCTCACCAGGTAAGGCTGTTTTACATTCAGTGAGTTCAGCAGAATAATTTTTTCACTGAAAAAAGAAACATATGGATGTATTCATGAAGGTATCTGTGGGGGCTAAATATGTGCAAAACTAAGTTGTGCATCTCCTTTAAGTCCCTAAACTGGACACAAACACACATCTGCCACTGTAGGAAGCTCCACGCAGCACCTCTTCGCTCTGACGCAGTTTGCCCATAATGAGAGAACGCACTGTGCACCTTTTTGCGGATAGTCCACCGATATTTGTTTGTCTTAATTGCACCCAGACTAGATGAGGTATTTGCAATCTTTTAAAAGCTTACAAAACAAGATAAAAAAAAGTAAAAAGCAAACTATTGTAGTGCTGAATTTATATATATATATAAAAAAAAACAGGGGATGTAACTGAAGGTAGGGCTCAGGCTTGCATTCCATTTGCAAATAGGTTTTCCAGCAAGAGCACAGCCAGTACCCTGCAATTGGAACAATATTTTTTTTTTCCATTTGCAACAAAAAAAAAAACATCCAATCACACCCTGTGTTGCTTCTTTGCTCTGAGATAACATTTTGGTGTATTGTTTGCAAAAGACTACATGTAACGTTTGAGTAGTCTGATACAATAGAACTTTATTCCACTGTTTTTAATAGTTTTCAGGATCAGTAATGGATGTAGAAAGGCCTTTCTGATGTAAATTCCCCAGTTCCATTTAGTTCTTAATAAGGGAATGCTCTGTATTGTCAGGAACCTGGAGTTCCTTGACTAAAAGACTTTTTTTTTCTCTACCTCTTTGATCACTTCAGTGCATATGCTGTGTATTTGTGCCAGAAGAGGGACTAACTGTGACCTGATGCAAAAATAGGTGCAAATTGCTTCCATGTGCTGAATTTAAGGCACATGTTACTGACATCTCTTTAGTTCATTCTACTCCAGAAAAAAAAAAATCCCATGCAAGAAAAAGTCTCACATCAATGGAGAAGATCATTGAATAACATAACAATCATTAACCTTTGTTTTGCTTTCAATCTAAGGTTAAGGAGCGCAGGATGGAAGCCTGTGCTTATGCTGCCCTGGGGGCCACCTACAGACTAGTGCAGAAATATGACAAAGCTCTGGGCTACCACACCCAGGAGCTGGAGGTATACCAAGAGCTTGGTGACGTCTCAGGAGAGTGCAAAGCCCATGGCCACCTGGCAGCTGTCTACATGGCCCTCGGGAAGTACGCCATGGCCTTCAAGAGCTACGAGGAGCAGTTGGAGCTCGGACGGAGGTTAAAGGATCCCGTTGTGGAGGCTCAGGTCTACGGCAACATGGGCATCACAAAAATGAATGTCGGGGTGATGGAGGAGGCTATTGGCTACCTGGAGCAGCAGTTGGCTACCTTGCAGCAGCTGAGTGGAAACGAAGCAGTGATGGACCGGGGCAGGGCCTACGGAAACCTCGGGGACTGCTACGAGGCTTTGGGAGACTTTGAGGAAGCGATCAAGTATTACGACCAGTACTTGTCAGTGGCACAGAGCCTAAATCGCATGCAGGACCAGGAGAAAGCCTACAGAGGCCTGGGCAATGGGCACAGGTGAGTCCGGAGTACCTTTCATTTCGCCAAGTGTTTATGTGGCTACAACTCGACTTTTACTAAGAAACCAAGCAGTTTGAATGTCATTTATCTCTATATGTGCTCACTATAAAGAACCATATAGCTAGAAATGGCTGTGATGATCAGTGCCTGAATGGGAATCTGGTATGAGCTGTGTCAGCAGAAGCCTGGTGCTGCTGGTATTAAATATATGCAAAGTAGTTTGGTGAGCAGATGTCTCTGAATGGGGGAAGCTCTTAGTATTTCAAAACAACTTCTAGCGTCTTCTGTCTCTTTTCCCCGCTGTTTCTCCTCATGCCTTAGAGAGCTGATAGAAACATGGGAAGCTACACAGCAGCACAAAATACAAACAGCTTTTCCCCCAAAATCCTCATTTCGGAGGTGATTTTCTTCTTATTGTGCAGCACCAGCTTGGCACTGCAGCAGTCACACACACACACACAGCTGTATTTGCCATGCATGAGTTCAGAAGGGAATAATAGACATCATATGCAAGCCCTTCTCATCTTCCTGCAGCTCTCAGTCAAGCAGATACGTTATCACACGACGCTAATTAAGCTGAAGGCTTTTCTTCTTGTAATGCTTCGTTTCAACGGGCTTCCAGCGCCCGACAGTGCATTTGAGATCGTGAATAAAGTCTTTTGGAATACAGTAAAGATGAACAAAATATCAAGTAGAGTAAATTGATGCCCTATATCACGTGTCAAACTCGAGGCCTAAGAACCAATTGTGGCCCTCTGTGGCTTTTTATGTAGCCATCTAGACTCTGGGCCGCATAAATAGATTCTACCAAATTACATCATTGTAATGCAGAAGCTGCTATTTATTATGAATTTTAGTAGGTACTTTTATAAATGCGTTCTGCACAAATGGAATTTAAATGCTCAAAAGGATAAAATATGGAGCAACTTTACTGAACTAAATTTAGCCTTCCTATTACTAGTGAGCTTGCTCTCTCTCTCACAGCCTGAATGAACTACAGGTACGTCTTTGCATGTTCTAGATACTAAAAAGAGCTAACTTTTAGTCCTCCTCACTGAATAATTTACACACAGATGAATGCTGTTGTTTCCCACAAACTGGTAGCGCTGAGTTATGGTGCCTTCACTGATTGGAGGTTTGGTTTTCTGACCAGTCAAAGTGGATCAGGCTGAAAAATCAGTAGGTTTTTGTCCCCTGACAATATCTCTGTGCATCTCCAGTCATATTAGGCCTAAAATATTTTACATAAAGACTTGTGCTGTTATTTTTAATCAATTTATGAACAGCGGGTGAATTTTTAATGTGCGTGTTTTGTGCTTCATTATACTCAACGTTGACTCTTTACTTTCACCCACAGGGCAATGGGCAATCTGCAGCAGTCGTTAGTTTGTTTCGAAAAACGGCTGGTCGTGGCACATGAACTCGGGGAGTGCGGTGGCAAGGCGCAGGCCTACGGCGAGCTTGGTGCGCTCCACAGCCAGCTAGGCAACTACGAGCAGGCCATTTCCTGCCTGGAGCGTCAGCTGGCCATCGCTCGCGACACCCAGGACAGACTACTGGAGGGCGACGCCAGCTGCGGGTTGGGTGCTGTGTACCAAGCTATGGGAGAGTATGAGACAGCCTTGCGATGCCACCAGAGTGACCTGGAGATCGCAGAAGAAGCAGGCAGCACCACACGTCAGGCCCGGGCCTACGGCAACTTGGGTCTCACCTATGAGTCACTCGGAAACTATGAGCGAGCGGTGGTGTTCCAAGAACAGCACCTTAGTGTGGCGGCTCAGACTAATGACTTGGCTGCCAAGACGCTGGCCTATGGCAGCTTGGGGAGAACACACCATGCGCTGCAGAACTACTCACAAGCTGTCATGTACCTGCAGGAAGGTGAGTGAGCAGAGGGGAGCATGGAGAGGGTTGCCTTTGTTGCCTGAGCTGATAGGCTTAGAGTTTGTGAATTCATGAATATGAAATTCTGAGCCTATTTATTGCTAAGCCTTTGCCACACTTTTATTAAGCTGTGCGCATGTGTTTGTTTGTGTGCGTGTGTGTGTGTGTGTGTGTGTGGATGCATGTGCGTGTTTTTTGTGCTTTTGTATTAATGTGATATATGTGCACAAGGGGATTTTGTGTGAGCATTGTGCATCTGTGTTTGTCTTCAGAGCTGCATAGGTATAGCATTTGAGTATGTCTGTCTGTGCAAACCTACCCAAATGCTCTCAAAGTATTTCTCCTGTTTACTGCTAGATGTTTTTTTTTTTTTTTTTTCCCCACACTCACTTCTCTATCTTCCTTCTCAGAGCTGCCAAAATAACGTTGTCACACACGGGCTGACAGAATCCTGCTTCTCATGCTTCACTGTTGCCTTTTAGATTATAAAGGGAAGGATAAGAAACTGCAGCTCGACCTATCAAATGTTACTTATTTTAGAGACGGCGCGTGAAGTTTTCATTCCTGAGGTTCAGTTCGGTGGAAGAGTTTGTGTATGTCCGCACTGGGCATTAGGAATGGGTGATGTGGACTTAAAATGTTATCACGATCTTTTCTGGCGTTCATCAGAATGATGACAGAAGTAAAGCTTGTACTGTCAAAAAAAATAATGTCTATCAAGCAGATGCTAAATTCAAAAGAAATTAATAAAACATGTTTTTTTCTATCAGGTGTGTAGATTATTCAGATGATTCTGCTTTTGCTAGACAGGAACTACTGATTTACAACCTGGTCCACATTATTTCAGACACAGGCTGCTGAAGTTTCACTGTTAGCACACTGACAACTGGATGTTAGTCTTATGCTCCATACAGCTATAAATAGCAGAACGCTTTACTCTCTTTCTGCTGGCGTCTCATTAAAATGTCTTTAACTGAACGAAACCTCATGATAACACTAACAACTGCATGCCTTGTCCGCCCAGCCGTGTTCAAGGGTAAGCTTTCTGCTCACGTCCTGTGAAAACCCCAACCAGTGCTTGTTGAAACCGAGAAAACCGGAGCCTCTCTAAAAACAGATTCCTACATTTCACCCCGCACAGAGAAAATGCAGGACGACAAACCCCCTTCCATCCCATCCCCATCTTTTCTTGGAGTTAGCCGAGTTTGCTGTGGCCCACACACGCTCACTGCAGGCCCGCTTGTTGAGCTTTAATAGAAACAAAGACGACAGGCCATTCTGTCTCCACCCAGTCCCAGTGTTGTCCCCCCACGCTGTCCTTGTATTTTTTCCTCATTTTGGCTTTGAACAAGAACAGCGCCTTCACTATCCTTGACAGCCAATTATTTCTGGCCAACCTACCCAAGCAGAAAAGTTGCCTTATTTTTTCTCTCAGTAACCAGTGCTTTTTTTTTTTCTTTTCTTTTTTTTAACTTTTCCTGCTTGTTTTTGTGTTTTGGAGTAGAGCTGGAGAGAAGCTTCTCTGCAGCTACAGTTGAAATTATTTGACCTTCAACTCGCTGAGTGTTTGTGTATGTTCAATGGTTATTCTGTGTTCTCCTATAACGACTAACCTTCAGTAGGCAGCATAAAAACATAGAAAGCTGCCAAGGGGTTATAGAGCTGCTCTGGTGTTTTTCTTGTAATGACATGATATGTTAAACAGTGAGAGGTCTTTCACACCAAGATGCACTTAGTGATTAACATGATCAATATTGTCATTAACACAGCGCGGTCATTGTGCCAACGTGTAACTGTTTTACATACAGTTTCCTCATCGTTTCTTTATCGAATACCTAACAAAACATCTATATTCAGCAACAAACCGTGATAAAAAAGTGCTTTTATGTTAAAAAGTAGAAACTAAATTCATATAACGCATCAATATAATTGCGATCCAGACCCTAATATATAAATTCAACTTTTGGTTTGATGTTGAAATCAGTTTGATCTATCAGATTATGTCTAAACTGATCAAAGAAAAAAAGACTAACAAAGTTCTTACCTTTCTTAGTCAAGAACTTTAGTGTGTTTGCATGCAGTTGTCAAAACCTTTATTAAACCTTATCCTTCAAATCTGTTTGCTAAATTCAGTTTCTTTGATTTCTCGCAGTTTTAGGACCTGGAACGCATCATAAACCCTGTTTACTGCTGCCTGTCTTGGCCAGGACACTCCTCGTAAAACGATTGTAAATCTCAACGGGATTCTACTGGTAAATTAAAGATTAAGTCAATGAGTTTTAAAAAAAAAAAAAGCAAAGTAGAGTGCAATCACCCAAAAAGTTGGGATTTCGACATAAAAAGTTGGCTAATGTGAAAGTTATAGAAATAAAACGGTTTTCAATGAGATGCAGTGATCAGAATATTTTGTAAAACTGTGATCTGGTAGTTTCTAAACTTATACCTCATCACCTTAGTGATACACAGAGTAATGTGCATCTACTTGTGAACATATTAGTCTTGATTGATGCATTGTCACCAGCTTGCATTGGTTGTACGTTTGGAAAGTGGTTTTCCAATAAGACTCAAACATGGTAGAAACGGTGTGATGTTGCTTCCAATCTGAGTTGCAGTTGTAAACTCAAATTAAAACCGCATTATCCGGATTGTTGTCGAAACCTCGAACTGTTCTACCAAACAGGCAAAAGTTCACAATTATGCTATCCTAACCAGAAGATCCCATAGCTAAGGTTTGCAAGTAAACATTTAGTTTTCCACATCTAAGACAAGTTAGAAACACGAAGCTGGATGTTTGGCTGCTGTGGCTGAAGGAAAGGTCCAGACATAAAGCGTTAAAAATTCAATGAGAACATTATCCCTGCGATGGTTAAGCTCAGATTTGGATCAATACTGCTCTGGACCTCTGTTGCAGCCAGGAAAAATTCCACTGTTAGAGGGAAAAATGTGAAGAATAGCAACTTAACCACCCTTAACATCATCAAATATCCACAGAAAGACCTTTTTTACAATCTAGTAATACGACTGAACATGACATCTTGTTCGGAAACAACACGGAGAAATCTCCCAAATACACAGAACCGCTGCAGAAACCGTTAAAAATCGGGTGCCCACATTTTTCTTTAGGCCCTGTTCCTTTCTGCATGGGAGTTTGGAGTTTCAAAAAAAAAAAAAAAAAAACGATCTTGCTTGAAAATTTAAAGAAAGTTTTATCTTTAATTTCACGGATTTCAGAAATCAGGTCATTTTCTAACTATCCTCAGTACTTCTGAGCAGCAATCCTCAAACTTTTTAGGTGCCTGCATTTTGAAGATTACAGCTTAAACAACTGAAGAACAAATTGCCCTGAGTTAACACTGTTTCATGTTTGGTCTAGGTAATGAGCAACGTTGACAGAGCCTTGCAAAAGTTTTCAGAACCCTGGAATGTTTTCACATTGGGTAGCATTACAACCATGAACTTCAGAGCTTTTTACTGGGATTTTCTTTGATAGGCCAATACGAGCTAGTGCAGATTGATCTCTGGAATAAAAATGATGCATGTTTTTCAGATATGTTTTCAGCCATCTTTCTTCTGATACGCGTAAATGAAATCTAGTGCAACTAACTGCCTTCAGAAGCCACTTTATTAGCAGATTGCGGCCGCTTGTGTGTGATTAATCTCAGCGGTCAGCTTCATGAAGACCAAAAACCAGAGCAGAGATAAAGTTGTGGAGATGCTTAGAGACTGCTTAGATTATTTTGAAGGAACAGTTAAACTATTCCTGAATTAAAAAGGACTGAAGTTTGTGGTTAACACTTTGAAAAAATATGAAAAAGTTTTCAGAGTTTTGAATACTTTTCAACTCTAGGTCTTTATGTGATGACCAGCAAACCTGTACGTGAGAATCAGGCGAGGTATTGGGCGTCCCTCTGTAGCGTTCTGTGTTTCGCCTCGCTCGCAGCCGTTTGCAGCACTTTTTTTTTCATCCCCACAGTCCACAGCACAACAGAAGCAGTGCTTCATCCTAGTGGAAATTGTGTGTGCTGTTATCCTCATTTTTCAACAATAACCCCGCCACTGTTCGCTGTTCCCACGTGTGGTCATGATCAAAGAGCAGTTTGTCGCCATGTGTGTCGAGTGCGTGCTCGCTGCAGGTTATTTCTCAGTGGCGCCGTGCATGCGCACGACATGTGCGTGTGGAAAAGACCCTGAGGTGTGCATATGTGTGTGTGTGTGTGTGTGAGAGAGCCCTGGGGCAACCACAGTGGATCTCTCTCCCCCAGCTGTCAGGCAGCCTTTAAAGTGTTCTCCAGTTGCTCTTCAGGGTGCAGCCAGCCACGGCCACATCCTCGTGTCAGCCGCTGCTACGTGACTGTGCCTGCCGGGCGCTCCAAAGGCACGCGTCGTGACAGTGACAGACACAAAGCGGGAGAAGAGAGAGGGAACGTGGGAGCAATAGGCAGAAGAAGAAGACGGCTTTGGAAAAATAAAAGACGGATGGCAGGAAGACGGAGGGAAAAGACAGAGATCACTATGAGTCATAATTCACATGTATTATTTCACTGTCAGCTGGAGAATAAAGAAAACATAGAGTTGGTTGACATTCAGGCTTGATCATAAAGAAACTATCACAGAGCCGCTCCAAGAAAGAAGGAATTTTTTTTTTTTTTGGTGTGCGCTGTAGGATGTATGTGCGTGTGTGTGTGTGTGTGTGTGTATGTGTGTAGATGAAAGGCTCAGAAATGGAGTTGAGAAGAGCGAGAGGTGATGCTGTCAGAGAATAAAAAGGATAATTTAGATCTGTTTCCTCTCTCTTGCTCCAGCGCCTAATGAGCCCTAAGCAGTGCAGAGTCACTGCTAGCAGTGCCACCACAGGGAAGATGAAACAGGTAGAGGGTGGAGGGGGCGGTGTTGGGGGGGTAAGGAGGGGTGGCTGGGACAGAAGCTCAGAGATGAGAGGAGTAGGTACAGGAGCACAGCAGATGCATGGGGGAAGAGGGCATGCAGTCAGACTGAGGGAGGGTGTGTGCAGAGATAAGGAGAGAGGAAAGACCGTTGCAGGCTCGCCTTCAAAGGCTGCCGACTTGCACGGCCATGAAGGAGCCATGAAGTCTACGCCCGCTTGGTGTGCTGGACTCGCAGAATAGGCTGCCATTTTCAGGTCACACTCTCTGTTCTCGGCTTATCTGGTCCAGCCACAGGCGGGGTTTTTTTTTTTTTCCGGGAAAACGGAGTAAAGCGGACTCGGGACTAGGCCGGCTTGGCCTACTTCCCCCCCCCCCCACTCCTCTCCTCCTCCTCTCTTTGACCGAAAGCGCGTTTCGACCTCTCTGTCACACAGCCGGGCGGAGAGAATGGACTTCCAGATACAGAAACCGTGTTAACCAGGAATGTGCATGAGAAATGGCTTGTTGTAAACTGTAGCAGGCTTGCTGAGCTTTTAGCACCTTGCGGGTGATGTGTGGCT
The DNA here is from genome assembly GCF_001443285.1 of Poecilia latipinna. Classification (NCBI taxonomy): domain Eukaryota; kingdom Metazoa; phylum Chordata; class Actinopteri; order Cyprinodontiformes; family Poeciliidae; genus Poecilia; species Poecilia latipinna. Next base: position 459,148 of record NW_015112678.1, on the reverse strand, counting down.
CAGGCGCTGCCCTTTTTTTTTTTTTTTTTTTTTTTTCCCCCCCCATCATTTTCCTGCACAGAGGGGCATTTTCATCTCTGTAATTGGGCAGAACCGGGTTCTCGGCAGGCAGAGAGAGAACACATGCAAAGATGTGATATCGGTCTCGCTGCTTGACGAATTAAGAGTGAAAAAACAAACTGTGTGCTCTGCAGATGATTTCACTCGGCACAAATACCGAACAGTCACACCTGGGCGTACAACGCCGATCAGCAGCTTACAAACAGAACAGATTTAATGGGTTTAAGTGTCATAATGATTGAAAGATTTTAGTGGTTTATTTGAACTGTTCTTTTCTGGACATATTAATAATACAATATGTAAGCTTAGTTAGTAATAATAATTAAAAAAAAACAAGATTGGGTGAGATTTCCTCATCTGACAGTATGTTTTTTCCCATATAAGGGATTCCGCTTATTAATTTTGACAGATTTTTCCATGCTTAGATAATCAGTTATTATCAAATCTACATTTTTCCAGTTCTTTGTGATTCTAATGATTAAAGGAACACCATTCAACCAAGGATGACCAGTGAAGAAGCGATGGGGTTGTATGTGTATGTTTGATCCTGTTTAAAGTTTCTACCATTTGTGGATTAATGAAAAATCCATTATATGTTAAAGCATCTTCTTGTTTTAAAGGTTTTGTTGTAAATTTAATGCACCTTAGAAAAACAAGCAGCATTGGGGCGTCATTAAAAACAAAAAAATGTGTACCTCTGACTGTGCTTGTGGATATATACTCCCCTGTCTTCCTAACACTAACAATCTCTCAGAGCATCCCAAAGTAGACTTCTGCTGTGTTTGCATAAAGCCCATTATTCGCCCATCAATGTGCTTGCAAATATTTGTCGACGCCTTTTGTGATACCCTTCAAGCAAGCATTACACGCGTGTTTGTGTTTGCTCAGCCACTCAATCCTTCGCATTGATTACCACGCAGTCCGATTAGCGCTACCGACGCTCTTCCCCCTTCGCCCAGAGGCGGGTGCATGCTTAAAACCCGCTGCACGAGCCGTTTCTTACAACCGAGGCCAAATCTCCAAACCTGTTCGCTGTCAGAACAGCAGCACCACGCCACGCTTACATCTGTTGCACACAAAGACGCACAAGAGTCAGTCTGCTCTGAATATTTTCTGCTCCGTCTTCTCATCTGCCGCCGTTTCCTCCCCTCCTGACAGGCCTGCGGCTCGCGGAGCAGCTGGCTCGGCGCGAGGACGAGGCGAAGATCCGCCATCGTCTCGGCCTCTCCCTGTGGGCCAGTGGGAATCTGGAGGAGGCCCAGCATCAGGTAAAGCATCTCTCTCTCTCTCTCTCTCTCTCTCTCTCTCTCTGCTTCCTCTGAGTCACCTTGACTCATTTCCTCCTCACATCTCCTCTACCTGGACTCCTTCCAGCAAATCCACCCCCATGTAGTTAAAACTGACCTCCAATAAGCCCACATCTGTCGACTTAGAGGTTGGCTATGCTTACAAATGAGAGGTGGAGGTAGATGTCCAAACACATAAAAGGTGGGAAATAAGCTCTCAGTAATAACCTTATGGTGATGGAAGGAGCCCAGAAGAGAGGAAAGGGGCGCACCAACGCGGCTTGCTGGCGGTACGCTGAGGAGTCTGTAGAGCTGGTAAACGCTGTCATCTCAGCAGCAGACAGGCGACAGATGAGTGAAGATTTTTTTTTTTTATTATTTTATTCTTTTAGATCAGTGTGCATTGTCACAGGAGGCCCCAAACCTCTGTATCACGCACACATTCACTCCTCTTCAGCCCACTGCCCACCTGGCAGGCATGGAATATCCCCTTAAACATCTCTCTCTCTCTCTCTCCCTCTCTCACTCCTTCTCTCTGTAGTCTGTCCACACAGTGTAGCTCAAGATTTAATTTTTTCCTCTTGGCTCGCGTATCCACACACAAGCCTGACAGCGAGCCAGCCAGCCGCGGTGGCTGTCACATGTGTCTGCAGGGATGTTTTTCAGCTGCTTTCATTTTCAAAGATCTAGTCCAACACACTCTTGTTATGATACACGTGCGCAAATACCATCATAGTGACCCAGATAGCTTTACTTTCTTTTTGTTTGTTTTTTTTTTTGTTTTTTTTTTGCTTCCCAGTCCCTGCATCATAGTTTTCAAAAAAAAAAAAAGCAAGTTTGTCTGTTTGCAATTATCTGAAACAAGAGCCGGGAAAGGGAGACCGAACTAACGTGGCGACTCATGTGTGAGTCATATTGAGGAATTTGTGTTCAATTAAAGCAAAATATTATTCTAACAAGCCAGTGCAACATATTTTCCATTGCACGTATCCTTCCCACTTTTTACCACCTCAAAACTTAAATGTATTTGAATAGGTTTGCATGCGACGGATCAACAAAAGAGCGTTGCATATTTGTGCAGTGAAAGGAGGATGATGCATGGGTTTCATATTGTATATTTGTACAGTAATTTGCAGAACCACCTTTGGCTGCAGTTACAGCCTCGGACCTGTCGGATTATGTCTCTGATATCAGTTTTTAAGCTTTGCCACAGATTTTTCTTTAGATTTATCCTGGATTCATAGATCCAATCCAGATCCCCTCTTTATGTTGAAGTTAGGCGTCCCTTTAGCTTGATACAGCCACTTCCGTAGTGGGATTGGATGTTCAGGGTATTAGTTACTTCTTAGTTACTTGCCACTCTACCTTACAGAGCTGGTTTGGGGAGTGCTTTACTAGATTTGCAGATTTCCATGAGTCGGTTGAAAATTGTTCCGTTTGATATTCTGACTTTGGCATATTAGGGTTAAGGTTAAATTACACGTTGGGATTTTGTTTACTGATTTTGTGACTTTTGCTGAAGGCAGCTGGTTGCAGTAATTCTCATTTAGGGTTGCCAGTGTTAAAGGGGTGGAATACAAATGCACACTTTTCCAGATTATTATTCATAAAAGCATCGTTTTCTGTCCACTTTACCAGCCTGTCCTACTTTCACATGTAGCTCTTCAGTCTGTTGTCCTTGTTGGATCTAAAATCCTTTCCCTCCATATATATTTCAAGTTTTGTTTTTTTTTCTTCTTCTGTTGCCTGTCGGTTTGCACCGCTTGAGGTGAATCAGTGGTGGAAGAGGACACTTCTGTCCTCAGAGTATAAATCAACTGATTATTCATGAGCTGGACTGTCGGCACATATAACCTTGGTAAATGACCCGTTTTTTATACCACAGCTGTAAACGCCATGCACTTGGATTCCTGATTCGAACCACAGGTGTAGATTGGGAGTACTTGAACTCGTGTTGCTTATCCTGGATATATTTAAAGTCTGTTGTACGCTATCGCCCGATCTGTGAGCCTGCTGTTCACCGTGCCTCTGTGATTGACATGTCCTGATTTACATCAGCTATTTCCACAGCACCTATTCCCTCTGAGATGGGCTCCTCACATTCGTATCCCTGCGAGTTTGAATCAATAAATTTGTGCTTCCTTTAATATCACAGGACTAGTGTAGATTAAGCCAGTGTGTCTGAATTTATCTGCTACAGAGGATGAGACCTCCCTAGAGAGCTTATTTTAGAAAGGAAAAAAAAAATCATTAGAGATACGCGTGTTGCAAGCTCTGCTTACATTACTGATTCAGCATGACATTGACATTCACTCTACATGTCAGATAAAAGCCACGTCGTGTCACTGACAGTAAAATAAGAGAGAGCAATCTGAATAAATAGTAGCACTTTGGCAAGCTGATTTATCATATAATATATATGAATATCAGTAAAATTCCCGATGGTTCGGAGCTTTCCTGTGAAATATAAAATTTGATATGTCAAGAAACCCTGGTTTCTTTTTACTATATTCCAAACACCATTCTTCCTAGGGAAAATTACATAATTCCCCCCATTCCTGATCTCCACGCCCTAGCTTTAGTGTAAATTATATTTATGTGTATATATATATATATATATATATATATATATATATATATAGTATATATAGTTCACCATTTACTTTAGATTTTAAGTTACTAGCTGAGCTGTTGTTTTAATGTACTTTTGCTGTTTAAAATCTTAGTTGCACAGATCTTGAAATGTAACGCATCTTATTTCTAGGACAAAAGGTTTTTTAAATTTCAGTTGTAACTGGTGTTGTAGCGAGTGCTTTGGGTCTTACTATGTCGATGCAGTTTTTGCAGTATGATGCCTGCACAAGACCCTCCTGCTGCTTTTCCCCAAACACCATCAGCTTTTTTTGTGTGTGTGTTGTTAACATTCATTGAATTAAGATTTCTTAAAGCTCAAATATGTTTTAAAGAGAATCTGTGTGCTATAAAACGACAGATAAAGTTTATTTATATAGCACTTTTTACAGACAACAAAATCACAAAAACAACAGTTTAAAATATGAACCGTGGACAATGCAGGTGACGCTCTCTCTTCACTGAATGGACATGCAGTAACTCATCCGGGGTGCAACTGGCAGCTAACTTTTCTGTCTGATGACTTTTGGTGTCCCCTGGGTGGTCAGCCATATTTCCCATATCAACATACCTACTGGATCCAAGACTGTTGTTTCAATATGTTAAACTAAAGTTTTTAAATCAATGATCTTTTTAAGACCAGTTGTTGATTTAACATGTTTCTGTTTCATTTGGTAGAGAACGAATACAGGATATTATGACATTAAAATTGGAGAAAGAGATGCCAAATTCAAAATTCTGAGACCACATCAAGCAAAAGAGAACCATTGCATTAATAAAAGCTATCATAGCACATTAGCTAAATCAGCAATAACTTTACATGTACAACTTTGCATTTTTAAAAATTGAAACTGTATTTACTAGCAGACACAATCAGAGCAACAAGCCTTTAAGTCACCATGCACAACCTAGAGTATGTGGAAATAGAAAAGTGTGATGGTTCTGAGAACAATCAAAAATGTCTGAGAAGAAACTGAATTCCATTTTAATAAAACTATTGAATTTATAGGAAAATAAGTACCTGATAGACTTCTGCATGTCCTGTGTGGAATATCAATGAGAAGCTTGTCTCCAAATTTTCAAAAGGATGATGAAAGGATTTCGGTACTTCCCTTAGTCACAACGGAGCCGTAAGGTATTCTCTCCTTACAAACTAAAAGGAGGCTTCAGCATCTTGTTGAAGTAAACCAAAGCCTTGGATGCTGCAGAGAACCTGACAAGTCGTCTCCAGGCAAAGTTATTTAACACTGAGGTGGCTCTTTCTTTTTATTAAAGGCAAAGAAAGAAAGAAAAAATCAGATTAAAAAAAAAAAAATCTCACACATGTAAATGATAAATGACAGTAGATGGTGCATGCCACAGACTTGGGCGTTAGAGCGTTCACAGCTCTGATGGAGAGAAGAGGAGGCAGAGCTCTTATTGTACGTTGAAGAAGGGCTTTAAGGAAAAAAAAAGTTGAGAACTCCTACAGTGCCGCATGTATATGCGATTGTTCGGTTATGTGAGAGATTATTTGATAAAGTATTCAACCCTACATTTTGGGCCACAATGGTCTTCCATACAGTTCTCAATAATAGAGATTGTACTCACACTCCAGCCTTCTCATATTGCTGCGAATGTGGCGCATCTGGGCTTGTTTCCTCGTCATTTGTGATAGAATGGATCAGGCTGTAGAAAAGATGCTGTAGGGAATTAGTTTGATTCACAGGCGAACGTTCACATTCCTAACAGATTGACGAGCTACAATCAGCCCAGAGCCCCATCAGTGAAATCAGCCTGAGACGAGCCGCTCTGAGCCCAGCACTAATGCAGCAGAACTCTCCGGTTCCTCGCCGTTCCCCTCCCTCCCCCTCTTATTCTCTCTGACATACTTTCCTGCATGACCTTGGCATACGCCACATCAGCTAGAGTGAATCCATGTACAAGTGCTCAGAATAAAAGCGCCCTCGCTGGTGTGCATCACACACGGCCAGAGTGATCCTAAAAAAAAACAAAAAACAAAAAAAAAACATGTCGACTACTTAGCAGTAACCTTTTCCTGTTTTGCAGCTTTTTGTGTTGCGTAAACTGTGGTCAAGAGATGTTTTTTTCTTTATCTCTCTGCCTGCTCTGGTCTCCCGTAGAGCTGCCCTGTAGCACTACCAGCCATCCAACAGGGCTGCTATAAGTGCAGAAATAGGAAATCAATAACGGCTCACATGAATCAGCACTCCTGATCAGCTCTGCTGGGCTATGCTGCCTTGATGCCCCGCCTGTCTATTGTCACCCTCCTTCCCTCAACCTCACAGCCAAGTCCTGGGTGGAAACATTTAGTGACACACACACGGAGCTTTTAAACTCTCAAAGCATTACAACAATGCTTGTTCTCCATTGCCAAATTAGGGTAATAAAAGATGATGAACAGATTTATGTGTGTTTAGCAGTCATTCACCAGCTACTCCACTATGCTTTACATGGTTGAGAAGGGAAGGAGAACTGGAGAAAAAACAAAAAAGACTCATTAGGGATGACCTGTGAGGTAGGATGCTGCCATCTAGTGGCCAAAGACTATCCTTTGCTTGAAAAATTCATTCCCTCCTCAGACTAACCTGAAGACATGATGCTAAAATGCTTAAATGCCTATTGAAGAGTTGATGTAGCTGCTCAGACGAAGAGAGGGTTGTACTAAGTTTGGATTAAACAGACAGCGACAGGACTCTTGGTTGTACCTCACATCCTTCTGCATCAGTGGTATGAACACTGACATTTCTTAACTGTACGGTTTTAAAGTGTAAAAAATATCCCCTGTCGCTGTTCGTCCTCAGCTCTACCGGGCGTCTGCACTGTTCGAGACCATCCGCCACGAGGCCCAGCACAGCACCGACTATAAACTCTCGCTGTTTGACCTGCAAACCTCCTGTTACCAGGCTCTCCAAAGGGTCCTCGTCAGCCTCGGTGAGCCGACGAGACGTCCTCCTTCCCTGACGTCTCCTGTGACTACATTCATGTTTAGCTTCTTATTTATTTCTAACCATTGTTAAACGCCTCAGGCCACCATGACGAGGCCTTGGCCGTGGCGGAGCGCGGTCGCACGCGGGCCTTCGCCGATCTCTTGGTGGAGCGACAGACGGGCCAACAGGACTCGGACCCCTACACGCCCGTGACGGTGGAGCACATCTTGGACACAGTCAACAGCCAGAGAGCCTTGGTGCTGTACTTCTCGATGGCAGCAGGCTACCTCTACAGCTGGCTACTGGCTCCAGGGGCAGGTAAGGTTACACTCGGACTTGAACTTTTCCACATTTTGCAATGTTACAGCTTTGGTTGGATTTTCTGTGACAGTGATGCTGTATGTAATATGTGATGTGTGGTGGAAAGCTGGTATTGCACAGCATTCTAAACACTTGGTGGTGATGCTGCCAACACTACCATGGGAGTTTGATTGGGAGATGGGTGGAACTAAATGCAGGACAACTCCGAAGAAAACCAGTCAAAGGCTGCAAAAGATTTCAAACGTGGATGGAGGCTCACTTACAGTACAGGCAGGGCTTAAACGCTGCATCAACAAACCTGAGTGAAGTTATTTTGACAAGGTTTTAACGTTCAGAGACGTTCTCCATCCAATCTGACTGAGAATGAGCTGTTTGGAAATGAACATTTGGCAAAAAACAAATAAATAAAAATCCAATGCCACAAGACTTACAGCTGAAGGTTTTTCTACAAACTATTAACTTTCCAAAATTTCCCTTCCACTACACAATTATACTTTGGTCTAGCTCATAAAATCCTACAACTGTTTTTTACATTGTTTAACTAATGTGCTGAAATACTTTAGTATCTTGATAGCACGACATTTTTTATTTTGATTTTGCAGTGGCAAGTAGACCCACACAAATGTAACGTCCTCAAATCGAAGCAGAAAAAAGGGTCTGGAGGCTGGAGGCTTCACTGCAGCTGACAGAGGGGCAGCAGATCAGATCTGACACCATGTGGCAGTGCCACCTGCCTCTCCACTGTTAGGATTTGCCCCCC
>NW_015112678.1:412530-447949 GCF_001443285.1 Poecilia latipinna | reverse complement strand
CCCCCCCCCGCCTTGCTCTTCACCCTAGAAATCATCTGCAAACGAAGCGTACTAACTGATAGTGACACAGATTGCGACATAGCCAAACTCTAGGAACAACTTCCCACAAATGTAACGTTTGCTTTTATTTAAAATTTCTTCCCAAATAAAAGTGGACATTGCATCTTTGCATACCTCCTCCCTCTGTCTATTTTCGGTAGAACAAATGCGGTTTTCCAGGTGAAGCCCCCACCCATCCCCTCTTGTACACATGACTAGTGAAATTCCTGTTTAATTAAGGGAACGGAGAAAGCTCCGGGTTAATTACAATTCATGTCACTCGCCTCCCGTGGCTGCCGTACTGTTAGCTCTACTTCAGGCCGCTTTTGCTGCCGTTGTGAGGAAAGGAAATGAGAGCAGTGACTCACGTCCCATGCCACAGGCCCTCAACATTTGATCAAGATGAACTCCTAGGCAACCAGCTGAACTTGACCCCCGGCGGTAGTCTCCTAAGCAGAAAGAACACCATAGAGAGAAGTGTAGCTCTTCAAAGCGTTAAATATCACCCCAGGCAAAGAGAGTGCCACTTGCTCGCTAATCGCCTGTCTGTCACTTCCTGGCGTTCCCTGGCATCCAGTTGGCACCGAAACACGGCCAGTTCTAGAGAGGTCCGTCGATAGCAAAGGGGGGTTTAAAGCTAACGTTTCTACGTTTGCGTGAATTCTGCACAGTTCAAACATGAGTGTGTGTACCGTGCTGTTGGTTCTTGTAAATGTAACGTTATGTTCTCACAAAGTCCTAGAGAAATCACACACATGCAGCATGTAGCCCATGTCGCAGATTCCCTCCCGCTTGAAACAGATCTAGCAGACACCAGATGGCAGAGAGAGTCTACTCTTATCTTTTATTGAAGAAGTGTTTGTTTTATTCATTCGCTTTCACAGATGCACTGCTGCACATGGCCCTACACACAGCTCTCGGTTTGAATGATCAAATGTTTCCTGGTGTAGCGAACAGGTCGCAGAAACAAAGCAGAAATGGATGTCGAGAAACGGAAATAAGTCCTGGTTTTGGTTTTGTTGTGCCTGTTGTCACAGGAATCCTGAAGTTTCATGAGGTTTACCTCGGTGAGGGCGTGTCAGAAGGAGGGTCCGACTTCCAGGATGGAGGTGGTGGTGGGATGGTGAGCAGCTCTTCGCTGGAGCAGCACATTGCCAGCGCTCGGGAGGCCCTGGGAGTCGAGTCGTACTACAGCAGGTAGGACGGTTGCATCTAAAAGATCACTCAATCCCTCCGTGAGTTCTGAGCCGTATGTTTTGGGTGCTTGCTCTCGGGGCTTTGGGTGTCCCAGTTCTCTTTGGGATATGTAACTGCAGGTCAAAGTCGCCGGGCTGTCTCTGCTTGCACAAAATTTATGATACGCGCTACGTAATAATGCAATGTTCACGTTTTGCTTAAATACGTCCCTCTTCATTGTTCTTCTAAAATGCACGTGAAGGTTTCACGACCGAGTTATACCAACTGTAACTTTTTTAGAAGTACAGTCACCAGATTGTAAATCTCCTCAAAGCATCGACAGACAGTCAAATTAATAGTGTAAATCACAGATTAACATGTTGCCAGTCTCTAGCCGGAAAGAGTAAAACTAAGTGATGTTCTGTCTAGGCTATTACCGAAACTTAACGTTTTTATCCCTAGACCTAGCTAGTTTTACCATGCCTCTGTGTGTAAAGGGCATTATTCTGCCCAACTGAACCCTTGGATGACAGCACCACCCCCCACCCACCACCTGTCTGAAAGAGTCCCCTCTCCATTCCTAGGAAATAAATGAGATGGAATAATGGCTCTTTGTATTGCACAGGAATAGTGAGTCCACCTGACAAATAGTGCATCAGAAGTGAAGCAACAGATAAAGGGGGTTACTCTGAGAATCAGAAGGAGAAGAAGATTGAGAAGAGACGATAAAATCAATGGGGAGAGTCAAAGGAGCCGAGGTCGGTAAATAAAGACCCAACACACAACAGGGGATGCAGCCAGAGAGACTCTGAAAGAGGCGGAAGATGAGCCGACATAGGAGTGAGAGTTAAACTCGCCCACTGAAATCCATTCTGATGCGTCTCTAGTTGGTTTTTGATCCATGGTGCTCAGCGTCTGTCTCGAATGCCGCGGCAGCTTGGAACTCCTGACCCATTATCAGCTCATTTACTACTCCAAAGGGAAGTTGCATACACACCACTGCGCCTGGATGGGCACAATATGGCACCACTTACCAGCCCATTCACTATCTGGAGTGCAGACAAAGGGGCTGCAGCACTCTGAAATGACTGGAGACCAAATGAATGAGGTGGAAGTGAAACGGTAAGAGAATGTGTGCGAAACAAAAGCTGACAAAGAGAGGTGAGGATAAACAGTTTTGACAGGAAATCTCATTGTTGCCCCTATCAAATAGCTTCACTGATGCTCATTATGGCCAATAATAATTGGATTCTGCCAGTCCGCCACAAAGCAGGAGAGCAGAAGTCTTCCTATTTGCACAGATAAGATTTTCCAAAGACCAGGTAGGCTTTTGTGTGCCTTACTTGGATTTCTTCTTGGTCCACATCTGTGCAGTCAAACAACATCCAGTATTTATTTTCCTATCCACCTTGACGTGTCACCACTAGGAGGGTCAATATTCTTCAGAACGGCCCTGGTAGTGCTTCTTGCAGTCTTTCACACCTCTCACACCATCAGCCGTGACAGTTTAGATTTCACTTTTGACTTCCTGTTCACGTCCTGTAAAGACTTTCCACAGTGACATCTTGTATTTCTTAGTAGTGCTTTATGCTGTAGCCACAACATCCTGTGTTAGTCATTAATTACCACCAACCAGTTACAGAGCTGCTTCACGATTGTGTAGTCACTTGAACTTTGCTACAGATTCTAAATTGACAATTGATATATATTTTTGACATTATCTTTCATATAAAATATATGTCCAACATAGAGATATTTTTTATTTTTGCTAAAATGCATGGGTCATTGTGGTATTGTGCTTTGACACACATGTTTACTTTTTCAGTGTGAAGAAAGAAGCTGGTAAAGTAAAAGAAAAAATTTGGTGAAATCTGAATCTGCCAAGAATTTGAATAATTTTGCATTTAACAGTGTAGCCTGTGGTGATGGACTAAGAAGGTGTTATGGGTTGGGTCTGTATGAATATCTCAAAATATCAAAGCTGTTCGTTGACTGACCTTGTTAAAAACGACCACAAAGTTGATGCCTGCTATTCAAGACGTTGCCAAAAGAAAGCAGTGATACGCTGAGACAGTTTAGGTTGTCCACAAAGAATGTCGTTTTTGTGTTTCCAACTTCTTCCTTGCGAGATAGTCCTCCTCCCGATGTTGTGAGTAGAGTTAAAATCTGACATTTGGTTTGTTTTAACTCTTGGTGCATTAGAGGAAAGCTTTCAAACATGGAGACAGAACTAGGCGGGGAGGAGTGGTGTCGAGTAAGAAGAGTGGGGTGGGGGTGGCTGACTCCCCACAGACTAGATCAGCATTACCAGCATTATAATGAAAGGATTTAACTGTGCTTATCATCGGGGTGTCGGCTCAAGGCTGGGAAATTGGGCCAAGTGTGTGGGTTGAATAGTGTGTATTTATGGTGGATCGGGAGCGTGTGGAGTTGATTTAACAACGTAGAAACAATGTACGTCTCTGTATTGTCTGCTGTGCTCGAGAGGCACTTTTTTTTTCTTTTTTTTTTTTTTCCCCTGCCAATATTCTCCATCTCTTTCCATCTCCTCCATCAGGGGGTGTTCTAGCAGTGAGACAGAGAGCGAGGCGGGTGATTTCTTGGACCAACAGTTTGAAGAACTCAACAACAAGCTCAACTCGGTCACCGACCCGACGGGCTTCCTGCGCATGGTGTCGAGAAACAACCTGTTCAACAGGTAGGGGGACGGTTGCACGTCAACGTAACGTACTCAGTCGCCAAATTCTACTGAAAACCTCTTCTTTACAAAACAAGAGGATTAAAAATATGTGCTTGGGTAAGGAGATTCATGGGTATTGTGGCTCATCTGTGAAAGGACTTTCTTTGCCATTGTCTTGCCGGCGCAGAGGCAGCATGTGAATCCTCCTTATTAAATAGACGGAGTAAAGCCAAGCTGCTAAAGCCCTTATCAACTCTCTCCTCTGATGGAGCCGTGCGTGTGTGCGTGTGTGTGGGTGTGTGTGTGTAGGTGCGTGTGTGTGTGTGTGTGTGTGTTCATCTGTGTGCACACACTCGTGTATGAGTCTTTTCCCCAGACACCAGTAAGGCCCGCGTTTGCGGCGTCCGTGTTTGTTGTGCAGATTTATTAAATGTCCATTATTGGCCTGTTCAGTGTGTGATTATAAGCAAAATCCCAACTATTCTTGTACATTGCAGTGATAGGTAATGCATATCCAAAGAAAGTGTGTGTATGTGCGTGTGTGTGTGCGTGTGTGTCTGGGTCATATTTTCCTGTCCTAGTCCACAGTTGAGCTGCTCTTTGATGAGGGGGTAATTCCAGCTTTAATTGAGTCTCCGTGCTCATTAAGCCCCTTTAATGGGCTGCTGGTAATAATCCTCTCATTTTTTCTGCCCTCAAAAAAAAAAATTAGAATTATAAAGCTGAACATGCTAAGGAGCCTGTTTTCTATCATAATACATAAACCGCAGAAAATGAGGGGAAACACTTAAACACCTTTCTCTTGAGGTTTGTCTTCACATCATTAGCGCGCTTTCTTTGCCTCTGCTTGTTTTTTTTTCTTCTCACGTTGACATTTTGTATCAATTTTTTATGCAGTTTGTCGCTATGATGAAGAATACAGAATTAGAAGGACTAGAGGTGCACCAATGTCTTTTCAAAGATTTTTGTCAGTTACAATCTTTTTTTTTTTGAAGAACTATAAATGGCCAAATAGATATATCTTTTTTTTAGCTTTCTCCATACATTGAAAATGTAACTAGCTTTGCAATAAAACGTGTATAGTGAAAGAGTCCACCACTGAAATCTACCTTGTCATCAGTCTTTGGGTGCAATACTTGTAAAGCAAAACATTAAAACATTATCCTAGCAATCAGATTGCAAATAGATTGATTCTTTTCAAGAGGCTCCTTGATATGGGAAAAAAAAAAAAGTTGTGTCGTATTCCCTCAACAGCAGCTTCAATACTGAAGAGTGTTCTGGGCAGTGCTTTGATGTGGTGTGTTCACTAATCTGACGAGAGCCGATTACCAAACGCGGCCAATTCCAGTCACCAGATGATTTCTAGGTGCATCTGTATAATAATTTTCAAATGAATTATATTAGAAGTGGTTCAGGAACAATACAGTGAGGATTAAAAAGATTTGTCAACTGCTCTCTTTTATCTCTAATCTTTACAGAGACGCTTGACAGCATTAGTATGGGAAGGTGATGATGAAAGTCTGTCTAATCCGATCAGCGTGTAAAGCATTAGGTCATTACGAACAGTCAACACATAATGAGATTGTTTGATGGTCTTGATGAAGCTGTCAGTGAAACGACTGCAAATCCAAATAAAATACGAAGCCTACTTTAAAAGGGATCATTTCATAAAGAAAAAGCACATTGCTTCATTTTGTGCGGATGAAAATAGGTCATTTCATACAATGATTTACTTGTTGACATTTTTAGCCTTCTGATCTCTCTCAGCTGTGACTGAGGTAGACAGCCGGCGAATGCAGTCTTCACCTCCAACCTCACCGCCTGCTGTCTTTTAAATTCACTGCTTTGCACTGCACTCTACACCTTCTCTTGGCTTCAATCTTGCCTCCTCTCTCATTCCTCCTGTCAGGCTAACAAACGATTGTTTTGCTTTCCCATGGAGTCTCTTGCCAAGGCCTGGGAGAGAGACAGAGTGTTGAGAAGCTGGAGGGAAGCCTGTGGCCTGAGGCTACCAGAAGGGCAGGATAGATGTCTGTTGGCAGGGGTCCGGAGGAAACTCTAGCTCTTGTGGAGCAGATGGAGTGAAGTGACACGTTCAGACATAAAGCTTGGACCCACAGGGCCAAGCAAAAGGTTTCTAACCCCAGGGCCACCATTAGCACAGTTCTCAGTGTGCTGGGTGATGGTGAGGCCGAGTTTGAGCTGTTAATTCAGTCTCACCACAGATATACCTAAAAAAAAAAAAGGGTCTCTCTTTTAGCCCACATGCTGCAACCCAGCAAATGTATGACTTTTGGGTTTGCACTGCACATAGAAAAGACAATATAGGATGAGATTAGCACTGCTGTTCATTACCTATTGCTTATGTAGGGATTCAGCTGAAAGGACAGGTCTTCTAATCTTAGTTGTACCACAGAAGGGCAATGCTGCCATCTAGTGGGGAACGTTTATAATAGCAGTTTAATATCAGTGGAAGGTTAACAAGCAGGTACATCTAAAAAAATATAGAGGGAGTATTGTGAAATTATTGTCACTCATTACAGAAAGGAATCTATTATATACATTAAATATTTCAAACCTTTTGTTTTTTTTTAATTTTGTAATTATGATAATTATTTCCTATAGGGGATTAGAAAAGAATTGTCTCCAAAAAAATAGATTACATTGCCAGGCTTCTGTTAAACGCCTTCATTTCTATGCACTCAACACTTTGTTGGGAATCCTTTTGCATGAATTACTGCATCAATGTGACATAGCATGGAGCCGATTACCCTGTTGCTCTGTGGAGGTGTAATAGAAGCCCAAGTTGCATTGATAGCGGATGTTAAGTCATTTACATTTTGGTTCTGGTCTTTCTCATTTTTCCTCTTGACAATGTTCCATATTTTTTCTATGGGGTTCATGTCAGGCCAGTTTGCTGGTCAGTCAGGCAGAGTAACGTCATGGTCATTAACAGCTTCCTCAGTGTGGCCAGGTAATGTTTTTAGACCTGCACACCTGCCTAGAGATGAGCTAAAGCTGGATCATGATGGCAGCATAAAAAAAAAAAAAATCTACGGTTGACAATTGACTTGCTCTGCTCTTTAGCTCATCTAAATGGCATTTTACACAGAAAAAAGTAAATAAACAGAGACATGATGGTAAAGAAAAACAAGAAGTACTGGTTTCCTTTCTTGCTCACACTGAAATTTAAATAACAAATATTTGGGCTGGTCCTGCATAGTTTAGTCCTTATTCCCCCTTTACAACTCAAGGCTCGCAAGGCATTAGTAGGCAGGAAGGAGTATAGTCCCTCCAGGAAGTTCCGGGTCTGACCCCGGGGTCTAATCTAGAAGAAAACCTCCAAAGGAAGATGCCTAGGAGGCATCTTGAGCAGATGCCAGAACCACCTCTTGTTTGCATTGAACCAGAGGAGCAGTACTTCAAGATCCTCCCAAATGACAGAGGTCCTCACATTATTCCTAATGCGGAGCCCAACAGTTGAACAGAGGAGGTAGCTTATTTCAGTCATTTGTACCTAGGATATAATTTTCTTGGTCACGATTCATGTTTCATGACTACAGGTGAGGAGTTGAACCAAGAGGAATTACCTTTTACCTTCGCTCTTACTTTACCATGATAGATTGGACCAGTGCCCACATTACTTCCCCAGTTTCTCCATCCATCTTCCGCTTCATCATACCGTCACTCATGGATAAAATGTAAATGGTAAACGTATGGCGGTTTATCGAGTCCAGAGGACTCGAGTGCATATTAGGTTTCATGGTGGTAAGCTACATTGTAGCCTTAGCTACCGTGGGGCCATCTGGCTGAAGTGAGGCTGCCATACAATCGGCACCAGCTGGAGTGGTTCACTGTTCCAAAGCAAAATCCACATTCATTAATTACTGGGAGCCAGCTTTCCAACGCAGTGGTGTAAATTTTCAAGGGAGTCTGAGAAGTGTGGCCAATGAAAAACTTTAACACATTCACTAGCATTAAAATAAATAATAATAATTAAAAAAAAACATAATGAGTTTATATCAAAAACATAATGTGAGAGATTTTCCAAATATCTTTCCTCAGTCTGCAGTGTTGCAGTCAGATGTACAAGATAAAACCTCTGTTTCGTTCTGTGGTGTCTGTGCAGGAGCTGTCAGAGTATGACTAGCCTCTTCAGTAACACTATGTCTCCTGCCAAAGATGGTAACTCCTCACTGCCTCGACGCTCCAGCAACCTTGGCAAACCTCCACTGCGGGCACTTTACGACTTACTCATTGCACCTATGGAGGGGGTGAGTGAGCGCCGCCTCTCTTAGTGATTGACTGCATCCTACAAATGTTTGTTGAAGAACTGTGCAATGCCTAAGACAAGAAAAATCACAACATACCCACAAAAAGTTTTTGATTATATACACATATTTTTTTCTCATTCCTTTATCTGACAGGGGCTGATGCATTCCAGTGGGCCTGTTGGCAGACATAGACAGCTAGTGATGGTCCTGGAAGGAGAGTTGTACCTCATCCCGTTTGCTTTGCTAAAAGGAAGCTCCTCTAACGAATACCTGTATGAGCGTTTCAGCCTCATCGCTGTGCCCTCCATCCACGGCCTTGGATTCAGCGCAAAGGTTCCACGTCTCATTCGGTTCACTTCCATTAGCATAAGACGTGTCTTAGTCTTTTAATAAATCTTCGAGCATCTGCCCCTGGATCGTCGCGCACATTTAAACTGTGTTGCTGTACTCTTAGGCTCACTCTCGGCGTCCTGGACCGGCTCCCTGTGGTGGTGTCTCCATGGCAGCAGTGGTGGGAAATCCTAGACTACCCTCACCTGTGATGGACCGCTGGCTTTGGGGACCCATGCCCACCGCCGAGGAAGAAGCTCTAATGGTGGCAGAGCTACTGGGGTGTCAACCTCTTACCGGCTCATCTGCCACCAAGGAGAGGGTGATGGGTGCCCTTACACAGGCTGAATGCGCCCATTTTGCCACCCACATCTCCTGGAAGCTGGCGGCTCTGGTGCTCACCCCGAACCCCGAATGCGTGCCCGGCGGGGCAGGCGCCACTGTTGGGGTGGGAACAATAGGCAGAGGCGCGAGCAGTCGGAGAGGCAGCAGCGGTCGAGGCAGGAAGGGCTCCGTTGGCAGCGGCTACACCATCCCAGAGTCTCTCAACATGCAGGATGACGGCAGTGACGTGGAGAGCATCTGCGACAGTCCGCCCCTGCAGGAGTTCCTGCTAACGGCCGCAGATATTTTGGACCTGAGGCTGCCTGTCAAGCTGGTGGTGCTGGGGTAGGTGCAACGGAGGTGGAGACGAGCGACGCTTTGCAAAAGTATTTATACCCCTTGAATTTTTTCACATGTTCTTAGTTTAAACTTGTGCAACTTTTTTTTTTTTTTGAATACATAAACCAACACAATATTTTACGTAATTGTGAATTGGAGGGAATATGATGCATGTTTTTCAATCATTTTGTGACTATTAACGTGAAACGGTTTGGGTACGTCTATATTTAAAAACACTTTAAAGCAAGTCTGTTCTTTTTAGTAAACACTATTGCGCCGTCAAAGCTTTTGAGCACACCCCTGATGTCGAGTCAAAGAGTTCAGTCTTAAACTCATCTGACCAAAACACCGTAGTTTGCATGCTTAGTGTGTCCTTTACGCAGCTTATAGCAAACTGCAAGCAGAACTTCTGTTGGCTTTCTTTGACCATGCTTTTCTTTTCTTGCCACTCTTCCATAAAGGCCAGACTTGTGAAGCGTACAACAGTTGTCCTGTCAGCCGATTCTTCAGTGCCCTTCTACTCTGAAATGTGTGCTACTTGTGCTGGACAATCACACAAGCGCCTAATTAAATACACTAAGGTTTATGTTTGTAACATGACAACATGTGAAAAATGAGGTGGTTAGAAGGCATTGCCTTTAAACAGAGGACATGCTGATTGCAATGTTGTATAAAAAAAGCTAAACCTCACACCAAATCTCTACTTTATCGTGGCTGCAGGTCGTACCAAGAGTCTAGCAGCAAGGTGACAGCAGATGGTGTTGTGGGACTAACCAGAGCCTTCCTGGCTGCCGGTGCTCAGTGTGTTCTCGTGTCCTTGTGGCCTGTACCCGTCGCGGCCTCCAAGGTTTTTGTCCACGCTTTCTACTCTGCCCTGCTGAACGGGACCAAGGCTAGTGCAGCGCTAGCAGATGCCATGAAAACCGTGCAGAGCAGCAAACAGTACTCTCATCCGTCCAACTGGGCAGGTTAGATACATTGTTTGTGCCTTAATTCAGTTGAAGTCGAACAGAAATGACAATGAAATGACTTGTTCTCGTTGCTTTATTCTCCCTTCAGGATATATGCTGATTGGCAATGACGTGAAGCTTAACAGCCCATCTTCCCTCATTGGCCAAGCACTGGCTGAAATTTTGCAGTATCCAGATCGAGCTCGTGATGCTCTGAGAGTCTTACTTCATCTGGTGAGACGTCAACACAAACAACGCGACATCTGACAACCGGCAGCACACAAACACAACCGACGCATTGCTGCTATTGTCCTTTCAGGTGGAGAAGTCCCTTCAGAGGATACAAAATGGCCAACGTAATTCGATGTATACGTCCCAGCAGAGTGTGGAGAACAAGGTCGGGGGCGTTCCCGGCTGGCAGGCCCTGCTGACAGCCGTGGGCTTCCGCCTCGACTCCGCAGGCACCGGTATTCCTGCCGCAGTTTTCTTTCCCACTGCTGACCCAGGAGACAGGCTCCAGCAGTGCAGCACTACGCTACAGTCACTACTGGGTATGTAAGACACAAGCTGAAGATCACAGGTCAGACAGATTCAGAATCCGCAACAAGCTACGTGTTGTTTGTTCTTTGCTTTGATCCTACGGTGAAAGTTCAAGATGCTAAAGGTGAAATGAAAAGCCTTTTGACAGTAGCACCACTTTAAAAAAAAACAAAACAGTACAACATTTTGGATACACTTGCAGGTCTCTTGCTGATTTATTTATTTTGTTTCACTGAAAAATGCAATCTATTGCCCTCAATCATTTCACATTGAGGGCCATCAGCTTAGTGCAGCTTCTTTTGAGGTATAAATGCCGTTTCTTGAATGAATAACAATGAGCTTCCTTTGTTCCCAACCCTTAGGTTTGCCGCCGCCAGCTCTCCAGGCTTTGTGCAAACTCATCACTGCTTCAGAGGCAGGAGAGCAGCTCATCAACCGGGTAAGAGCCTGCTGCTTCAAACAAACGCACAGTATGAAATTGATCTTGGTTTCAAATGACATGTGCCGTTTGAACTAGAAAGTGTTTAGAAGAACGGTACCTTGCAAAGCAATCGTATTCTTTGAACTTTTCTGATTTTTTGTTTGTTTGTTTGTTTTCACTTTGAATCCTGAAGCTTCCATATTTTTATTGGGTTATTATGTGATAGACCAATATATTTGAGAAATAAAAGGAAAATACAAGATTTTACTGTTTTTTGGGGGGAACGTGAGGGGGCAGCAAACGTGTGGAAGAAAGCTTTCTGGTTAGATGCGACAAAAGGCCTACAAACAGGACTAACAGTTCCAGCTACAATACCAATTATTTTTCTCTTCCACCCCTGAAATACCAGAGAATTAAGAGTTACACAGCAGAGGTTTATCATTGTACACGTGGCACATGTGGCGATCACATGCTTGGACTCAGAAACCGTGCAGTTAGGCGGTGATTATACAAATTCAGTAGGTATGAACCATGCTCCAACTGGTCTGTGTGTGCTGATTGCACCGAAGTGCGATATTACACACCGGCGCTAACTTTTGCTTCATTTCTTCTTATGACTGAATCTTTTTAACCTTTATCTGCAAACTGTGTGCATGCATTTAAAAACAGCCTTTTTTCTTTTCCCTGCACCCACCTTGTGGTCTGAAGGCTGTCAAAAATATGGTGGCCATGGTAAGTGACCATTCACCTACCTGCACTGCCTTTCACTCTGCTCTGCTTCTCCTCTCTCTACCTATTTAACTTGCTAAAAATAATAATAAAGAAAAAGAATCAGGAAAACGGCACCCTTTGTAAAGAGGCTTTATGATGGCTTTTATAATCTACTTTGTGATGCTGTTGATCATTTACATGGTTGTAGGAAGCTAACCTACCATTTGTTGCGTATATTTTTGCACTTTTCCATTCCTTTGATTGCTGAAGGATTTCCAGCCTCGGATTATTACGGCTCAAACGAAAGTTTCAGGATAGTTGCAGGGATTAAGCTATGATGTAAAGCTACTATGGCGCAGCCAAAGGCTCTCTTTTACTTTCCACACAGTTACGTCAAGCTGGCAAAGTTTTCTCTCTTGTTAGATATGTAATCCTCAGTCCATGTGAACATTCCCACAAAGGTCCAATTCTTAGCGTTCTAATTCTCTGCAGCTACTTCCCTCCACCCCCATTGTCTCGTTAACTAATACAAAGGATTTAAAACATATTAAGAAAGATTCTCTGTAGTTCATTAAAAGGTTTGTATTTTATCATTTCTAGAAATTTCTAGAAATTTCACTAGGACATATATATATCCTTAAATTGGTAATGAAATTACTATCAGCAGCACAGAGCTAGTGAACTTGCTCACATTTAATCATTTAACAAAATAAGAGTTTTAATTTCATAGTCCTTTCTTCTTTGTCTGCCAGCTTCACCAGGTGCTAGTCCAACTGCAGACAGGAGAGAAGGAGCAGGACTTCTCCCTCCTGCCCATTCAGGTGTCCATCAGTGTGCAACTGTGGAGACTGCCTGGATGCCATGAATTTCTGGCTGCTCTTGGTAAGTTAAATCTTAACAAAATAAGACTGCTTCTTTGTGTCTCCTGTAAATTTTGAGTAACTTTGCATGAACATTGTAGAATGATTTCATTTATACAAAATTTCATAATCATCAAAATTAACAGAAATAATAAACACTTGATTTATATCACTGTGTGTATAATATATCTAAATGCAAATTAGATATATTATCTATTCATGCATGCATGGAGTCGAGGTCACATTTAATCGTTTTTAAATTACATTTTGTTGTTTTCTTTGTGCAGGATTTGATTTATGTGAGGTAGGACAGGAAGAAGTGGTGCTAAAGACAGGCAAACTGGCTAACCGGCGCACCTTGCACTTTGCCCTTCAGTCTCTGCTGGCACTGTTTGGTAAATTGGTTTATTCTTTTTATCTGTTTTGTACTTTCAGGGTCTCAATTTGTTTTTGGACCACTACAGATTTCATTTGTTTCGTTTTTTTCACATGCATATGTTTCTTTGCTTTGTTTCCAGACTCCACAGAACTGCCCAAGCGACTGAGCCTGGACAGCTCATCCTCCCTTGAGTCTCTGGCTTCGGCTCAGTCTGTCTCTAACCCATTGCCAGTGGGATACTCCAGCCTTCCTTTCTCTCCCCCATGCCTGGACAATCAAGCATCAGATGCCATCTCTGTCTACAGCCTCAGCTCTGTAACCTCCTCTATGAGCTTTGCCTCCAAGTCAGACTGCGACTTCCTTAGTCATCGACAACGAGGGGGCGCCACTGCACACTACACTGTTCACAAACACCCACATGTGCCACGCAGTCGCTCGTCCCCGCAAGGAGCTGCTGCTGCAGGTGCGGGAACACGAGGTGACGAAGAGGAGTATGAGGGCTTTTCCATTATCAGCAGCGAGCCACTGGGCAGCCACTGTGACTCTCTGCCTCTACCACCAGGTCACAGTCAGCGACACCACCGAGGAGGCAGGGGGGTTGGTGGGTCC
Organism: Poecilia latipinna; assembly: GCF_001443285.1. Classification (NCBI taxonomy): domain Eukaryota; kingdom Metazoa; phylum Chordata; class Actinopteri; order Cyprinodontiformes; family Poeciliidae; genus Poecilia; species Poecilia latipinna. Next base: position 434,317 of record NW_015112678.1, on the reverse strand, counting down.
GCGGGAGCAGGGAGAGGCTACAAGGTCTCCGTATCGTCACGGGGCAGCGTCAGCACCCCGACGTCTCCTGTCAAAGCATCCCTCGTGCCCAGTCCAAACTCGCCCTTCCAGAAGGTGGGCAAGGTGAGCAGCTCGGACACAGGCGAGTCTGACCAGTCCAGTACTGAGACGGACAGCACTGTCAAGTCGCAGGAAGAAAAACCCGTTCATCTGGACCCCCAAGAGCTGGCCCAGAAGATTCTGGAGGAAACTCACAGCCACTTGCGAGCTGTGAGCAGTCTTCAGCGGGCTGGAGCGGAGGGCGGGACGGGACCCGCTGCGGCCTCAGCTCGCAGCGGTACGTTCCGCTCCTCCGAAACCAGTGCATTCAGTCGTCCCAACAGCAGCGCCAGTGGTCGAGCACAGTCTTCCCCCAAGCCCAAGCCTCCCTCCCGGTCTTCTTCCCTGCAGAAGGTAAGCTCTGGATACAACAGTCCTGCAGTCTCAGAGTCTTCCCAAAAAGATGGTAGCCATCCTTCGCCCACGCTGGACAGCCATGCACAGTTCAAGCTGAAGTACCCAAGCTCTCCATACAGTGGCCACATTTCCCGCTCTCCCAGCAACGTGTCTCCCAGCTCTGGACACCAGTCGCCAGCCGGTAGCGCTCCTTCTCCTGCTCTGTCCTACTCTTCTACAGGCTCTGCCTGTTCTACATCAGCAGATGCCCCAGATCTGGACCGACTAAGAAGAGGGGTCATTGATGAAAAAGTCCAAGCTATCCACAACCTGAAGACGTTCTGGACTAATGCCGCAGCTCAACAGCAGCAACATCTAGGTCCCGTCAAAGCCATCCACAGCAGATCCGGACCTATTGCTTCGGCCAGTAGAGACGTACTGAGCCTTCTAAACCTCTCCCCACGCCACTGCTCCCCTCATGACACCCAAGACAGCCTGGAGCTGCGGGAGCTGGGACTGCAGTCACTGGATAGCGGTACCAAGAATTCTTCCAATGGACACCATTGTTCCAACCCCAGAAAAGTTGCCCCGTCGCCTACAATTTCCACAAGCAGCAGCCCTGGTGCTCGTTCTATCCGACTGCCTGCTGGCAACGGATACAAATTCCTCTCGCCAGGAAGATTTTTCCCTTCTTCTAAATGCTGAAACGTTGAAAGTGGTTCTGTAATTTACTATCCTGGGTGGCAGAGGATCAGGGCACCTCTTCAGGACCACTGGCCCATCAAGCCTAACTCAGTCTGAGGGATTTCTTTGACTTGTGTGTTCCTGCAGAAACAGATGAATAAATGGCTTGGAGACTGTCTTGTCTTTGTGGCCATAACACTGTAAATGGCAATGAGAAATACTCAACGACCTGATACTGTGTTTGTGTGTAACTGTGTCAGGTAGCTCTAAATGCAATTTGATATTTTTTTTTCCCCAAAAAAGTTGCTGTTTGTGTGGTCAAAAGATGCAACAAACCTTATTTCCCTCCATTCTACTTTTTGTTTTTAAATTTAATTATTATTGTTATTATTGTTTGCTATTGTTGTTAATATTAAAAACATTATTATTGTTATTATTATTATTGTTATTATTATGTTTTGTAAATTTATTTGTGTTTTACAATCAGTATTAACTGTTTTTATAATTAAAAGTGAACAAATCTGTACCTTGTAAAGATGGATAGAGTGAAAAAAAATCAATTTAATATTTTTTATTGAAATCAAGAGGGCATTTTGCCTGATTTCTTTGTGATCTGAGTGTCTGCTCTGAAGCATGGATTCTCTTGCTATTCAGTGTTAAGTACCATGTATGACTTTTTACCCCCATGATTTTTTTGAGATTGAACATGGCAGTTTCACAGCAACAATCTGTCATTTACCAGTAAACTGTTTCAATAAAAAACATCATGTTTACGTTCTTGTCTTCCTAACTTGGCAAAGGTTTATCAACTAGAGAGACAAATGGATAAAGAGCTCTGAAAAAAAAATACATTTCCCTATACTTACGTTTCTGTTAGCTTTTGATCACTTTAATGTACAAAATAACCTGAGCAAATACAAAATGCAGTTTGGAATTCTTTGAATAATTATTTCATTTGTTGAAATCAAAAAGTTATTATAACCAGCTTGGTTGTGAAAACATAAATGCCTTTTAAAAATAACTTATTAGACCATCATGACTAACTAGTTGTAACTAGTTGTGATAACTATCAAGCATTTGAAATAACTGGCAATAAGGTTTTTGTTTTTTTTACGTCACTATGTGGGCCACAAATCACTGATGATTTGTGGACCACGTTTTGCAAAATGAAGCCATATTGGAGAGTTTCTCACCATGAAGGGCCCATTTATTTCCACACCATTACAGCTGGTCTAAAGTCTGAGCTTTGACTGGGCCACTACAAAACCTTTACTGTTTTTAGACATTCACAGGAAGACCTGTGGAGGTGCATTGGGTCATTTTTCCTGTTGTATAAACAAAGTGTGCTTTAGCTCGAAGTTTTGATCCGATAGTCAAATATTTTCTGTTAGGATTTTTTAATAGAGAAGGGTTCCACAATTTATGGGATGTCTTCCAGGTTCTGCCGCAGCAAAGCAGCCCCAGACTGTCCCACTACAACCATAATTGGGTAGGATCTCTCTGTCTCAAATGCCATTCCCTCAACTTCTCTCTCTCTCTTACCCCCAAATGTTTTGGGGACCCATTCCTTCCTAGGTGTCACTTTGTTTCTTAGCTTTTCTTGAAAATTTTTAGATGAAGGCATTATTTTTGTTCCTTTTTGAGACACTTCAGCCTACACCCTGTTGTCAAGCAGATTGTGTTTAAGGGATTTCTGAATTCTGAAAGAGTGGTTAGTAATACGTGAACTGAGTTTTGAACTACTTCATAAAGTTATTTCATGGTTTTCATGGGGCAATTAATTTGCTACATTTGATTTGATTGCTTTTTGTCATTAAATAAAATAATAGTTTGAAGTTGCATTATGTAATAGTTGTTTCAGGCTGGCATCAAGCTATTGGAATGACTCTGAGTTTAATGCTAAAAAAGTGTCAATAGTACTTGAAATAATTGGTTGGTGACAAAAAAAATATAAAGTTTGGCAGGTCAGAAATTGGCCTAACAATAATCATATAAGCATCAAGATTACTTCTTCTCAGGTGAGTTTTTTTTTTTTTTTTTTTTTTTTTACAAAAAACAGCCTTAAAACAGCATACAGTCATCTCATGAGGATAGTGTACAATGTTAAGAACATCATTTTGGAAAGGCAAGATTATTTGTGTGGCACATTTCAGAACAGAGGTAAGTCAAAGTACTTTATCTGATAAAAGCATAAAACAACAATAAAGAAGATTGAAAAATAGGACACTGCAAGGGGGAGAAAATGCAAAGTTGGAATACAGACTGAAATGAATGATATTTTGGTTATTAATGAAAGACTCCTCTGAACTAATTGGTTGAGTCAAATACATTTTTTAGAAAAGGATGTAATTATTGGGTCTAAAAGACATGATTTCTGTAATAACTGAGATTAAACTTTGCTAGACATTTCGGCATAAAACTTGTTTCCTTATTAACCAACAATGGTGTAATAATATTTCTGCTTTGGCATTGAGATAAATTATATGTAATCTTTTCTGTTAGATGGATCGACACGTATATGGGTTTATGGACAGATTAGTTGCTTTCTACAACTTGAACAAAATGTGCCAGATAAAGAATAGTTCAAAGTATAAGTTATCCTCTGTAATAGGAGATTACTTTGTCGGCGATGAGATGTAAGAGAGTTTGATTGGTTAATTTTAATTAGTAGGTGTGTCCATCCTCTTTCTACCAATCATAACTGCTGTGGGCGGGACAGGGCACGGCGCTAAGAGCCAATGACGTCAGCAGCACTCGGCAGTCGCTGGGCAGTATCAGCAAAACCGATAGAAGCGAGTTGCTATGGTTGTCATCAAGGAATAGTGAGTTTTTTTCTTCTTTCTATCTCAACTATGACTTTTGCGCCTTATTAAGCCAATATTTAGTGATATAGAAAGGGTTAGGTATTCAGGCGAGTTTTAAATGCGCCTCTCCCCTAGCTGAAAACTTTTCAGCATATATCGGTAAGGCACACGAGGGGGAGAGTGGGATTGTTCAAGAGCTGTTCTGGCCTACCGGCTTTGACAGCGGCGCGCTATTGTTTGACAGCTGTTGCTTCTTTTAACTTCTAGTGAATCTGCCGTGTCCTAAAGACGCACACTGTGTTTCGTCGGCATTATTAGCATGTATATCCGTGCTATCCGGCTTCAAGGCACTGAAACTAGTACGGTTTGCTAACGCTGTTAGCTAACCGAAAGCGTCACCTGGATGGGGAAGTTGCCCTGTTCTGTTCATTTTAACACGGGCAGCATTGACTCAAGCAGCTCATATGAACCCAAAGCAAGACAAAAGAGTTGATAGAAATTGAACAAAAGTCAAATCAAAGTTTTTAACTAATACTTACCCTTGGTAAGTATCTAAACGATGTCACCGCTTAACTGAGTGATTTAAAGTTCGTGTTGAGTACATTATTTTGATATTGGCATTGCATTGCAAATCACAACAGCATACGTGGTATTAACTTGTAAACAAACCACGTTATTCGTCTCTTTTGCTTTTGACAATGTTCCGTCTCAGAGTCTTAAAAAAAAGCCCAAGAAGAGAAGTTTGATATAAAAAATAATAAAGATGAACGTCAGAAAAGTATCTATAGACTGTAATTTAGAGAAGACTGTGGTCATAGATTTGCATTTTGAAGCACATGAACAATGTAGTGTGACTTCTACACAATAGTGGGCATCCTCAAAGCTAAGAATTTTCAAAATATTCTGATATTTTTTTGGATGTGAACTACAAAATCTTAAGTTGCATTAAGTAATGGTTGCCTAAAGCAGCTGGTGAGCTGTTGAACTTAAGGTGCTTCATAGATAAAGTCTTAAGAAATCATAATGGTTGAAAATATTACATTAGTTGTCACTTTGAAATGTTGAATATATAAATGTGACCTTCACCAACTTGTAAGCGTAAAGCTGTCGGTCCTGACTGAGGGTTGAAGACGGATATGGCTGTTTGTATATAAAAACAAAGCAATTCATCAATTATGAACTCTGGAATCAACCTTGTGCCCGAACAATATCTTTTGAGTACTTGTACTCAGCCAAATCTCTCTGTAAGGCACTTTGGAGGACAAATTGATAAGAAATTTGTCAAAATTCCATCAAATTAATCCTGCTTATTCCACTGAAATGCGTCGCTCTCGTTTCCAATTACATGCGTTTATATTTAGTCCTAGCGATAAGACACTATTGTCGAAGTTAGTTAATCATATAATGTCTGTTGATTTGAAAAATAATCTGAGAAAACTCATCTAATTACATTGAGGCATTGATTTTTTTTTCCCACCACCTACAATCCCTCATCCTGAGCAAGCATGTGGCAATTATTGGAAAGGAAAAACTCCCTTTCAACAGGAGGCTAAGTACCCATCTGACCAACTGAATGTTGAGGACATTATTAAATCCAAACGAAACCAATTATATTCAGTGTTTATTTTACTAAAATATTTTTTTTTATATTATTGCAACCAGAACTAGATATTATTCTCATTTGCTGCCTTTTTCAGTGTACCTCTGATTATACAAAAGTCATCAAATTTGAACTTGAGCATTCATAAAAATCTCTGTAAACAGTTCCTCCTTTCTCCCATATTATTTCTTAAAGAAAATGGAAACTAATGAAATGAAAAAAAGTAGATCTTAAAAACTGACTGTACTTTTTTTTTTTTTTTTTTTTTACCGTGAATGACCAAACATGGCTGTGTGCATCTACATATCAGCATTGAGTAAAGTCGTGAGAAGTCCTTCTGTCAGCACTCTCAACTATTCTGCAACAGTCATTGAAAAACCCATGTTGGGCAACCACTCAAGAAGAGATTGGTGACTTAATAGACACTTCTCAGACCCAGAGTTGCTCATGATATGATGCCATTTTAATGCTTATCCAAGTCAAGAATTGTTTTTGTGGTTTCTTTCTTTCTTTCTGTTTTTTTTTGTCTTATAAACAAAACAAAATTACACGTTTTTCAAGTAAGCACCCTAAAAGTGGATAGCTGTAGAGAGACATGGATGAAACCCTTTAGGTTTTTGTTTAAAGATTGAAAATGTTGTGCTGGATCGTCTTATTGTTCTCTAGAAACTCTTCAAATACTTGGCTTAGTTTTGTAAAATCATGTCAGACTGATTAATAACAGTGTTGTATTCAACATGGTTCTCTGCACCATGTTGGTTGAATTCCATCAGCCTTTCAATGTATGAAGAAAGAAAAAAGACCTGCACTAAATCCTCCAGATCAATTATTTCATTTGCTTTGTGAAAGCATTTGGATCTGTGGTTTTCTACTGCAAGATCCTTTCATAATGCACCATCCTTCCACAACTCCTTCCCCCAAACGAACTTTCTTTAGTACGGTTCAAGGCATATTTTAACTGCAAAATTCACCCTGAAGCTGTTTGCAACCTTGATGATGTCAAAACTCATCGTTTTTCTTTGCAAGGCCAGGCCACACAGTCCTCTCCTGTCTTTTAGCTGCTTGTCTTTGGGTGTCATCTCAGTTCAGCTTCGCACTGTCAGTGGAGGACGAAGCACAAATTTCTCATCGTTTGTCGATGCTGAACGGCTTTAAACGGACTGAATGAGCGTTGGAAAACAATAAAGCTCCGCTTTAGGTTTACGCTGAGAGAGAACTTCCCCTTCCTTGTGCTGTTTTAACATTTTTTTCCTCTCCACTTGGTCAGTAGTTGGGGAGGAGGAACTTCTCCCCAGTTTCAGTGATGTCATGATGTATTGTATACCACAAGCTCTATTTAAATTTGAACAAAACATTGCAATGTATGATTTGGTTTAAGTTGAGAAATAATTTCTGTTTCTGTAATAATTTGAATATTCAGGTATTTTAAATTTATCTCTGCTCTAAAAAATGAATGACCATATTTGCTCTTTGTCTTGAAGATCTTCAAATTAAGCTTACCTGTGTGTGTGTTTTTTTTTTGTTTTTTTTTAAGTACTTGACTCTTCCACTTAATGCCAGTGATGAGTGTCTGTTCTTGCTGTAGTCGGCAGAGTGCAGACCTGACAAGGACTGGCTCACCTTTTTAGTTATTTTTTCTTGGACTTTTTTTCCCCTCCCCCTTCAGAAAGTGTGACCCTGATGAGTTTCCTCATTGCCCCATAAGATCACTTTTGTTATTTTTCTGTTTATTTGACCCCCCCCAAAATTCTTCTTTTTTCATCTTTTTCTTAAACTCCACTCTTTTCAATCTAATCCATACCTTTAACCCAAAAAGTGTTCAGTCATGGAGTGATGGAACAATAATTCAATAAATCAATTGTCAAAATTTTTACATTTACTGTTTACAGAACTTTCATAAACCTGACAAAATGTTGTTTCAGGAGAAACACAGCTTTTAGCAAGATATTTTAAAACATTTTGGGGAATTTAAGTATTCGATGCACCTACGATTTTCCTTTTTCTTTTCCAAGTATCACAACTTCCAAAGAATGAACAGGTCTGTAATTTGTTGAGGCATACCTCGACTGAGACAAAAAAAAAAATTTTTTTGCTGTAATTTTTTTTTTGTTTTGTTTTTTTAATCATAATTAGCATTTTATTGAATGATATAAGTACTTCATCATCTGCCAACTAGCAAGAATTTTGGCTTTCAAACCTTTTTTCTTTCAGACTCTTGGAAGAATCTGAATTAACGAGTCACAACAACATTTAATTTCCCTTTGAGATCAATAAAGTATTTCTTAATTTGAATTTTAGTTAATCTTTAAGAAGCCCTCTCGTTCTCAGCTTATTAATTGTATTAACTGTTTCAGAAGACGCTTGTTAACTCACTCATTCAGACTCCAACATGAACAAGTACACGTCAGTGGTCTTGTGTTTAGCTCTCGTTTCCTTTTCCTGGTTTTTGATGTGGCCCTTTCTACTGTAACTGGTTGTCATCTGTATCCTAATACAGTCAGTCATGCATTTGTTGACAAAACTTACCAGGAAAGCTGTTCTCTTGATTCATGAATGTTGCTGCCGTCGGTGTGTACAGCTCCCAAAAACACTTCATAAAGTACTGCCTGGTGCTCTTGCAGTGTGGGACATCTCACATGCCCCGCACTTTGAAAAAGCTTGTTACGCCACCGTACGGGCCAGTAAAACTTTTTTTTTCTTTTCCCTGATATTGACCTTGTTCTACTCTACTGATGTAATGACCTAGAATTATGTCTAAAGCAGAAGTATGGAATACTGAACAGAAAATTTTGTAATACTTTGACAGTCTCATCCCATTTCATATTTATGTTCTTCTCATTTGCAGCCGAGTGGTCTTGCCCTGTAGCATTGAGGAGGTGAGTCGCCTTTTGATACGTGTAGGCTACCCACTAGGAAACTTTGCCTTTTTTTTTTCTTTTTTTTAATGATATTCATGGTAGTTTAGGAAATTTTGTAGAAGGCAACAAAAAGTAAAGATTTTAGTACAGCTTCCAGCGGTTTGTTAAACTTTAGTGTTATTCCATATTTAACATAATAAACTTTATACACAGTAAATGACAGACATTATACAGTAACGTACAACTTGGGGAAAACGGTACTGTGTTGATCAGAAATGTCCTTTTTGTAAAATGAATACGTTTGTTTTTCAGTATCAGGTCGGTCAGCTCTTTTCTGTGGCAGAAGCAAGTAAAAATGAAACCGGTGGTGGTGAAGGTATAGAAGTTCTCAAGAATGAGCCCTATGAGAAAGATGGCGAGAAAGGACAATATACACACAAAATTTACCACCTAAACAGGTATGTGCCTTTATGTTTTTGAACAGAGTGCTTGGCCTCTATGATCTCTGTGATGTAATAGAGCGGTGCTACCAGGTGGTGGCAGTGTTGCTTCATTTGTGAAGCTGTTCCTGCTGTCTGTGCTGTAGACCCCCTGAATCGGTCTTTTCCTCTCCTCTTCCCTGTCTGTTCCTGTCCTCCCCCCATGCTACAGTAAAGTCCCAGGTTTTGTCAGACTCATAGCTCCTGAAGGCTCCTTGGTTTTCCATGAAAAAGCTTGGAATGCCTACCCCTACTGCAGAACCAGTGAGTCCCCCTCTTTACTTCACTTCAGTTTGCGTTGACCAAAAGCCCTTCTCACTCCAATTTATTGCAGTTTCTGTCATATCAATATTAACATGTAAATAAATACTTTTTCTCTTTCTTCCATCCCCCTCTCTCATGAATAACCTGGATGCAGTTGTGACGGTATGTATTTTCAAATTAACATGTTGAAATACTCCAAGCTAAATTTAAGGTACTTCAGTTTGCTGTATATTCCCCTTATTGCACTTTTTCTTTTTTTCTTCTTTCCAGAATGAATATATGAAAGACAGTTTCTTCATTAAGATTGAGACGTGGCACAAACCGGACATGGGAACACAAGAAAATGTTGGTTCTCCCAATTTTTTTTATTAATTAATTTATATATCATCTGAGAATGTCTTACAGAAAAAATGCTAATTATGACAGATAACACTGAGGTTTCTTTTCCCTTTCATTTTTCTCACAGGTGCATAAAGTCGATAGCTCAATATGGAAGAATGTTGCTGTTGTACCCATTGACATTGCAGACAGAAGTCAAGTATCTGCTGCTGTAAGTAGAAAAAAATTGGGTACAAATCTGAAGCATGGTTTATTGTGATTGGGTGCCTCCATGTGGACAAGTGTGGTCATTGCCCTTTTAGCATAAATAATGAATGTTACTGTAATAACATGGTGGGCTGAGTTTAGAAGTTGTGTTAAATAAAAACGCAGCAGATCTATGTTTTTTTTAACATTTAAATTAATCATATTTTTAAAACCTAGGTTTGAATTGCAGAAGCCTCCTCAAAACTGTTTTAGTTTCTTGTTTGTTCACTTATTGTCTGATCACAAAAAGCAATCTTGGTGTGCTATAGAATAAATCAATGGCAAATTTATTTGCATACAACTTCAGTGCAATTTTATTCCATCACAATTTAATTCACATGAGTTGATCTCAATCGCATGTTATTCCAGCTCAGAGCAGTCTGGCTGTCAGTGATGTTTCAGTCCAAAATAGTCCGACTAAATAGGTTCATTTCCAGAGGATTATTGTTTATGAAAAGGAAAGTTGTCTTGCTCAGGAAACTGACTTATTGCATCAAACCTTTACATGCAAGAGGTTGCTGCAGCACTGAGGAGGAGACTTTCTATTTAACAGGAAAAGACATCTGCAAACCCTCAAAAACAGTTTGCACCCAAGTGCATCCTTGATGGCTAGCGGCTCATGTGTAGGAAATTATACCTCTATTTTTAAACAATTGAAAATCAAAGTGTACAGTTAAGAAAAATATGAAACTGAGTTATTTAAGATGAAACTCATCCACCCCCCCCAAAACGGGTAAGGAATTTCCACTTTTTTCTCTCTATTTTACAGAGTTGAAGTCAGATGTTCATGTGAAAAACCTTTGGCCCCTTTCAGATTTTTGCTTTTTCTGTTTTTTTTTTTTTTGTCACAAATTTAAGATTTCATTTGCACCAAACTTTAAATGTGAAGATTAGTAAACTCCTAGGTAATTAAGTAACTATACTTTATCACATATTTTGAATTTTACCAGTCATACCATGGACTGTTTTTACTTTCTGAACTGTAGAATCAAGCAGAACCTGTCTAGCAACATGAAGCATGCCAAAAACAGACGTCATGTATTTGCAGCTGTGAGGGATGACAGCTGACTTATCAGTGTCGCTACAAGATGCAATGACGACTCATCCAGAAGGCCACAAAAGAACCCAGAACATCATCCACAGCACTCCAGGCTTCTCTTGCCTCAGTTAGCACCAGTGCTCATGATGCAGCAGGAAAATCTGGAGACACACTTTTCTCTCGTAAAAATATCAAAGTATTTAGAGGATCTCCAAAGCACTATACTCAGTTGACTACCCAGACAAAAGTGGAACTATTTGGGAAGTGTGTAAAACTACCAACATTTTTGAAAAAGAATTTAAGAATTTAAAACCAAAAAAAAATGGTCCTGGTGGTGGTGCTTCTGTGGTGCTTCAGAACCTGCATGACTTGGTGTAATCGAATAAACCAGGAATTTTTTCTAGAGTTTCCTGCCACCTCAGCTTTTAACCTCAAGCTCATTTGAGTTATGCAGCAGGTTAGCAGTCTGACGTTCACCAGTAACTCCACTTTTGAATGAGACAAAAAAGATTCTGATGTGGCCTAGTCGAAACATTGTGAAAATCACAGTGACCACTCCTGCTGGCTGTGGTCGCAACCGTGGCACAGATATTTTGTTCAGAGGGATGTTACTTATAGGAAGAGTTGTTTTGAACGTCTCTTTTCCTTGTCGGATGAAAACCACTTTTGGAATTTACTAAATTATTTTATCTTTTTTCTGTTTTCATCTGAAACATTGAAATATGACGACTGCAAAAATCTGAGCACTGTATGATTTCCAGAGAACATCCATCAGAGGTTTTACTGCTGCATTGTGGGCTTTGACTGAACTATTTTGACATCAGGACTTTGCCTTCTCTTTTTCTCTTCCAATTAGTAAAATTTTATAAAGCCGAGTTTGTGTCTGTAAAACTCGAATTACACTTAATGCCATAAAGTACTGGAGACCAAAAAAATCTTAATATTTCCAAAATAAACATGTATTTTCATTCATTAAGGATTGAATAACTTAATGACTCTTCAAAAGATCCTGCTGTTTGTTAATTTGGAAGATTATTCTTCAAGAAATGAGTCTCTTGCCCTGTGATGTATGAATAATAGAAAACTCCGGTTTGTTCCATCATTACTTTAGAAACTCCCCACTGTTCAGTGATGTAAACCGGAATGTTTCAACATTCCTGCTTGACGAAAGTGATTGATCTCTGATGGCAAACTATGTTTTCTGCTTGATTATTAACAAACTCTCAAGATGATCCTGTCACATTTTGTAGGAGGGGGATGCAATGGAAATAAGTACCAGCAACTTTTTGGGCTGCTCCGAGGTGTTTTATAGTTTTGAAATACAAAGAGTAAATTTAGGTTTCTTTTTTTTTTTTTTTTTTTTCGGCTTTTTGAATTTTTTTTTGAAGTATTTGCACATTATTGCTTATATCTGACATCCCATTGCCTCATTTCTGTGCTGCTATCTGCGTGTGCAATTAAATGTGTTGCTACTTGAGCGAGGAACATTGGTTGCTGTGTGTGTACATGTTTGTTTGCTGCGGGTAGTTAACGAGGCGGACGTGTTTGCCTTGCTGAAGGAGTGTGTTGTGTCTCAGGGCCCTATCAGCCCTCAGCCTCGGGCATGACTGCAGGGCCTGGGGCGTACCGCCAGCACAGATGAGTTTGTTAGCGTAATTAAAGCTCACTGTGCAGTGTGCACCGGAACTCCAGACACACACACACACGCTCGCGCACACGCACGCACGCATGGCGAAGCACACTCTTTTACTTAAGAAGTAGCTCCTCTCCGTGTACCGCGGCACATCGATTCACAGACCTCATTAGTACTGCTGTGTATTGTTATAGCGATGGAGCTCTGAGCATTAAAACAAGCAGATTATTGTGACTGCGTGTGTGCAGCACTGTCAGGCAGGCACGTTTCCATTTCTCTCTCTGCTTGGCATCCTTCTGTTGGCCAGTAACCCTGAAAAAGAGTCTTTTGCTGCAGGCGTAACATGATTTATTTAAAATTACTGGGCCCTTGAGCTGTTAATCTGAAAGCCATTCCATTTTATGTACACTTTTTCTCGTATTTAATGACGTCAGTTTTGTCATGTTGGTTACGCTCATGGTTTAGATGTGCACTGTGTATCTCTATGTATTTTCTGATCCGCCCCATTCTTTTCCAGAGAGCCAGATTCAGATGTGAGCAGGGCACTTTTGGTTCATTAGCGAAAGTTTTACTACGAGATCATTTTACCAAATTGAGGGTAAAGCGTGTCAGACACTTGATACTCCTTAGGAATCACCAGAAGTCACTCATATTGATGGATGCTAATGCTGTATCTGAATGTGCTTTAAATTTTGGGCTATTTTTATTTTATATTTTAATGTTTTTGCTTGTACCAGAAAACACTAATTGCTTTTTTTAATCATCGTGCATAACTGTCATTAACTTGTAAATACACAACATAAGGTTAGGTATATAATAGTCTTTTTTGAGGGGGGAGGATTTTTGCCATCCATTAATTATTGAAAAGTAAAAATCTTTCCACAGGACTACAAGCCTGATGAAGATCCAGCCAACTTCAAGTCTGTTAAAACTGGCAGAGGACCTCTAGAGCCAACCTGGAAGGTAATGATGCTGCTCAAACTCGAATCACAACACCTTGCAAGAGCATTCACACCGCTTGAACGTCTTCATATTTTAGCAAATCGCAACACAATATTTGACTGTGTTTTACTGGGAGTTTGTGGGAAAGAGGAAAACAAAGTTGGACATAATTGTGAGGGGGAAGGAACATGATGCATAAATATTTTGCCAACAAAAATCTGAAAAGTGTGCTGTGCATTTCTACCCTGAAATTGAAATCTAGTGCAACAAATTGCCTTCAGAAGTCACCTAATCCGTGGGGTTGACCTGCTATGTTATTTAATCACCTGTTTCTCTGCTCTCCTGAGCCTTTAGATGCTGTTTAGGGAACATTTGTGACTAAACTTCTTCTTGAAAATCAGTGAACACAGTAGAGAAATGGTGGCTAAAGTTGTGGGAAAATGTAAAATAAACACACGTTACGAAACAATTTTCCAAATTTGTCATGTCAGTATGGAAAGACTAATGCAAAGCCGTACACCTGCCAAGCCATGACTTTTGGCGACGGTAGCATCATGCTGTGGGAATGCTTTTGTTCAGCAGAGGCAGGGCAGAGAGTCAGTGGGAGGACGTGTGGAGCTAAATGCAGGTCAGTCCTGGTGGGTTTTACTTTCCAACGTTACAGCAACCATAAAGCATACAGAGGAGTGGTTTCAATCAAAGCTTATTTTTGCTCACAGTCCAGACTTAAATGCAACTTGGCAAACTAACTAGCTGAACTTGAGCCTTATACCTTGGCCTCAGAGTACCCAGAAGGCATGCTGTAATAATGGCTGCAGCTCTGTAAACTACAGTCTCTTTTCATTATTGCACTAATTTCTCATCTCATTTTAAAGTTACTCCTACTGTCTTACTACTTTGTTGCCAGTGCTCTTTCCTGTCAACCATTGGAACACTTTTATAATTATTTAATTTATTAATTAGATTTTATTCCCTAATTAAATGTTATTTTCACTCTCCATACACCCACAGAAAATAAACATTGCTGTGTAAGCTTGACTTGGCAGAGTATACTGGAGATCAGTAACACATTTAGGGACTAATGCATGACTTTGGTTAGCTGGAGCGAATGGCACTTAGTAGACGAAATGCAGTGGAAGTTGGATTGTATCCTTTGAAACTGCTCTTATGTTCTGGGTAATGGGTACCAGCTCTGAATCGGGTTCAATCCCTCTATTTGACTGTAAATGTATTTTTAGGAGATATTGAGTAGATGAAAAGCAAGAAAAATGTTTTTCTGTTCAACAGGAGACTTTTGTACATAAGGTTGGCATGTTAGACGGAAACTGAACAGAACGTGACAGAAAGCTCTGTAAATGTTGATTTTTTTTTTTTCTTCAAAATAAAATCTAAGAGGTTTGTCGTCTGCCTCTTTGTTTCTGGTAGCTCTACATGAAAATCAGTGCAACCAGTTGCCTTTTGAGGTCACCGAATTGGTTTAATGAACATTTAAAGGGAAAATAACTGTTTCATGAAGACCAGCGAACAGAGTTGTCAGGCCAGGGATGGGATTGTGCAGAAGTTTGAAGCAATGCTGACAATTTCTTGTGGTTTAAACCTCACTGCGCTCCGTTCTTCCCATCGCAACATGGAAACAACGGCAGAAATGCAAACCTACCATGGCAGAACTTTCCACCGACGGTCAAAAGAACAAAGGGCATCTTAATCAAGGGCAGCGATGCGGTTCAGTGTGAAAACAGTCTCCACATTGTAACATGGGGGTGGCAGCATCATGCTGTGGGAATGCAAGAGTGGAGCAAAACCTATCGGATGATGCAACAGATCACATTTCAGCAGGAAAATGTCCCTCAGGCTACAGCCGAAGACTCACTAGTTCATCAGATCACAGCACATCTATTAGAAAACATCTATTAAGAGTTTTCTCTGCTCTGCATCCAGACTGATTGAGTTTGAGCCGAGTTTGTGGCTATACTTTAAATGACAGGGGTTCCAACATTGACTCCGGGGACCTGGATGCAAGCTCAGTACTTCTCAAATGTTGGCAAATTTTGTGAAATGTATAATTTTCCTTCCTTTTCACAGCTATGCTCGACTCCATAGTGCCTACAATATATTAAAAAATTGTTTTGTAACATGAAATGTGAAAATTCACGGGGTGTGAATTATATTTATAGATGGCAACGTTAAGGTCAGATTGGAGCAACAGCTCTTTTTTTTTCTCTCTCTCTCCTTTCTTTCACTATGAATTCAAATTAAGCACCAAAAACACACGAGAGACTGCTGCTCAGCAAAGCTCCAGACGTTTGACAGGCAGTTGTCGAGTCTGTATGAGGCCCCATAGGAGGCTTCAGGCTGTAGTGGCTGAATGGCGAGACTTTATGATAATTATAATAAAAACAAAAACATCTGTCTAAAATAAAACATGAACTTTTGGTGAATACAGTAATTATATGGGCACTGCATCGCGCGTGTGTGTGTGTGGGTTCGCAGCAATATGTTAAAATAATCTTGCAGCAGGTTTTCTAATGGCTCAGAAGCAAAATAAATTAGCTGTGTTTTTATTAATAGATCGAGACTGACGGCTTCAAATGGTTTTTCCAAAGGATCGGTATTACCTTTTCTAGACGTACCAAATTGGATAACTTTGTAAATAATGATTTGCCAAAGCGTCAACCTTCCAGCAGCGCTGCCAGTAATGATTGAGAACAATTATACATTGAAGAAAGTTAAAGTACTTTGCTGCTTGAAAATACATTATGTCTGTTAATTAATGGACATTTCAAGTCTTGGATAAATATCCTCATCTTTGGACTTGAGTCTTTCTGTGGCAGAAAGTCAATGTGGAGATGATGGAAGAGTCACTTCGTGGACATTGATCCTAAATTTGAGAGTTCTGTTTGAAAGCTGCCACTTTTGATTAAAAGGTATTTTATAGTCAGAAACGCTGCAGCCTCCCAGACTGGTTGCATTCGCTAATAGAGCGCACTGTTCTGCAGTAGAGCCCTTAAAGTTCACCATGGGGGAAACACTCCTCTGCTGCAAGAATTTTTGCAGAACAAAGGCAGCCTAACTGCTTTAAAAAGTGAGAATAAAGAGGCGTAACTTTTATTTTGTGTTTTTTAATTAGATCACTCTTCCGTCCGCTGTGGACACGGAAAAAGTGTTTTATTAAAAAGGCGGGGGAGGGATTGGGGGAGGAAGGGGAAAAAAAAGTAGTTATGTGACAACAGAAGCACAATTTTTTGCCAGCTTCTCAGAGCAATAAAACTCTTGTCTATCTCTGCATGCACACAAGCTTGCATATCGGCACCCCTTTGTATTTCTGAAAACTTGTGCTCCTTTGAGTGGGGCACGGAGAGGGAGAGAAGAAATGTCACCGTAAGTGTTTTGATGTAGAATCCGTTTCATGTGAAGTTCTCCTTTAGCGATGACAACTTTTCTAAACCCACTGCAAATTTAGAAATGTTTCTCATTTCGCCGCTCCTTCATGATCGCGGCATCAAACGGCAGCGGGATGGGGCGCGATTGAGGCGGGTCTGTGGCATTTTCCTCTCGGAACGCCGAGCCGGAATGAAGTGATTAATTAAACAGGTGTTCTCGGAGGGAGAGTGTGTGTTCTGGGGGGCTGGAGGGAAAGGGAGGGGGGGCGAGCAGGTCTTGGGTGTTAATAATGTAACCGGCTTTGCACCGCGACGCCCTTATCGCTTTATGAGCACCGTTTTATCTGCCTTCTGTGGCCACAAAGGCGCGCCTGTCGGGAGCGGTGTCGCTGTCAGGGCGGAAGCTGGGAAATGGTCCCTTCATCTGGAGTTTATCCACTTTGCTGTGCCTCCACCCACCTCCCCCCCTCCCTCCTCCTCGTCTTCTCTTCTTCAGAGGGAGGCACGTTGCAAGCAGCAATGGATGAATTTAGAAAGTGTGTTGATTAGGTCACTTTTATCTCTGCACAGCACAACTTCATATTGATAATTATTTCAGCAAGCTCCAAACCCAAAGCATTATGTATTAATGGCTTTTAGCTCTGCAGTCATCCGAGATGAGTCTGAAACTGTATTCTGTCACAAGTTTCTGTCAAGTTTTCTGTTGCCTTATGTAGTTTTGATACTTTATGAAAAGCAGAGGTTCCAGACTTTTTTCTTCTTTTTTTTTTTTTTTAACTCATCCTTTCCCAACAGCAAGACTTGGCGAGTACAACTGACTGCCCAAAGATGTGTGCCTACAAACTAGTCACAGTCAAGTTTAAGTGGTGGGGGCTTCAAACCAAAGTGGAGAACTTCATCCATGAGGTTAGTGGTTTGCGTTGTTTACACACTTTATCACACAGCAGGGCTTCATTTGGGCTCATACTGAGTTGCAGAGGTGTGACGGTTCTCTCCTGTTTGCTACTGTAGTGTTTGACTTCCATTTCTTCTTCCTTTTTATTTTTTTAAAGGGAAGTTTTCTCAAATGCGATTCATGTCGGCAGAACACAAAAGGATGCGTTCATTGTTGGCGTGCACATTTGTGATCATTATTATTAACATTACTAATTGCTAATATTCTTCAGCAAGAGAAACGGATCTTCACGAACTTCCATCGCCAGCTCTTCTGTTGGATTGATAAGTGGGTGGACCTGAACATGGACGACATCCGGCGAATGGAGGCCGAGACTCAAAAGGAGCTCGAAGAGGTATGCGTGTGTAATCAGTGAGGAAAGTTGTGTTTTATGGGTTACTTTTATGGCATCACAATAAAATAGGAGGATGACTCAAGTAAAAGACAATCATTTATGGTCTGTTCAAGCACAGCTTAGAAACTTTATGAATTGTGCAAAAGTTTAAGTTCAACCTTAAACTTCTAAACTTGCATCGCTGCAGGGTGACGATTTAAGTGCATTGATGCAGTAAATCATGCAAAAGCAGGCCTGCGCAAGTATTGAGTGGGTAGAAATTAATATAATTTTCAAGCGGCTCATATTTCTGTTGGAAGTTTTTTTTTTTTTTGTATTGCTCTCGGGTCTTCTGAATTCTGGGTTTTCATTGTCAAAATGACTAAAAAATAAGGAATTGGAACATTTCACTCTGATTCTGTATAAGAAAATTTGACTTTTTGAAATGAGCGACAAAAAAGTATTGAAACTTTTCATGATATTGTATATTTTGAAGATCTACTTGTAGTATTTTCAACACTGCAGAAAATTTTTTGTGAGGGCAAAGGTTTGACTATCTAAACAAGGACAAAACAATTTGGTGATGGGCAATTAAGACTATTGAAGTTTGACTTTCTAGTCCTGTAAAACATTAGATCAGGTGATACTTAGCAGAAATGTTAACTTTAACAAGTGCAAGTAATTATGGAAAGCTCTGCAGACAGGAAAAACTCCTCAGTGTGCCTTTAAAAGGTTATGTAAGACAACAGTTGCTTTGTGACATGCTACCATAACTAAAAAAATAACTTTATTTGAATATAGTCTTCTCAGCGTATCTCGTGGAGTCCTTAATTACTTCATCTTATGATTTACTCTCCTTTATTTCCATCCAGATGCATAACAAGGGTTCAGCAGGTACAAAGGGTTCAGAGGAGTAGCAGGCCAGGTTTAGGTCTGTGCGTTGCTGTGTAAGTTGTTTTGGGTGCAGGGAAGTCTCTTAATGGGTTTTTCCACTGGGCTAGCTTCTTCAAACCGTGGTGTACAAACTGTTGATGCACTGCAGCCTCTGTGACAGGAGCTAGCTGCTCTGGAACTGGCTGTCCTGGGTGTTGCTCGGTGTTTTTAAATCTTTGTTTGTCATTTGTATGTCACTTTAAAGTCATCTACAATGCTTTTTTATAAAATATTTTTTGTCATTTCAGATGAAACCCCCAGACAACATTATCATAACCTTGTTTTAGTCTAGAGTCTTCTGCTATTTAGAATAGTCTCAACATTACCCCGATGGAGTCTTGGGCTCCTTTTGACGTTTCTCAATTTTTTATGCCTTTTTATTTTTTTATTTATTTTTTTTTTCAAAACCAGCTGACGTGTTGCGTCAGAAGCTACAGCTGTGAGCATCCAAACAAAGAGAGTACAGCTCAGACGTGAACATAGGTTTTTAACATAATCTGCAACAGGTTGTAGCTCACCGTCTTTTCAACCTTTGCTGCTGGTTTGCTCCCAAATATCACTTTGGGAGCTTTTGGCCTTACAAGGAGAACAAGTGAGGAATCTGGACTAGACTGGCCAAAGTGGGCCAGTTTCAAACATTCCTGGCCTACTACCAACATGCTGCATTTTGTGCTTTGCCTCCGCACTCCCACCCCGGCCCCCCCACTCCTTCAGAACATGTCGGCCAGTTCGCCATGTGTTTCCCATTTTCCACTGGAGCAAGTAAACAGGCGGGTGCCATCAAAGAGGGCTGTGGTGAGGAGGGCCAGTCCCGTCCTGAGCCTCTGAGCTCCAGGGTTAGCAGGGTCGCACTTGAACTGCGCTGGATGATGTGCGACGGCGAAGCCAGGCGCTGCACTTTAACAATATCGCCATGACAGAGGCTGCATCTGAGAGACAATGCAGAAGAGATGCTCTTGGTGCGGCGCAGTCGGCGCAGAATGGGGCGGCTTGAGAGCGGGGGACGAGGTGCGATGCTTCGAGGTGGCTCCCTTTTTTCCTCATTAACATACAAATAGAATTCTGCTGTTGAGAAGGAGTCCGGCCTGTGATTGAGAGACTCGGAGGAAGCGAGGGGAAAAAAGATGGCGAAATGGGAGGGTAAATCCTCCTGCTATTTCATCAGATCTGTCTTTTCCCCTGTTTAGAGCCAATGTTAGTTTGAACCATTTCATTTGAGCTTTTGGGCTATCAGATTCCAACACTAATTGACTTTCCAAAGCCATCAGCCTGGAGGTGGGAGCATTTGAAAGGGATGCTTTTATCTACCTTGAAGACAAACAGGAGGATTGATAAGTATTGTTGGAGCGCAGTGTTAAAGAAGGCCAAGTTTCAGCTCACAGAAAGCAATTTGTTGCATTTTATTGGTTTTTGTAGAACGTATTAAAACCTGTAGATGTATGTAATGAATTAAAAACAAGTCTACCTTGAAACTTTCATCAGTAGGCTGGGGCGTAGGTAGAGATTATACCAATTAATTCTTCAATGCATATTGTGTCTGACCTTTTATTTGATACTTATTATTAAAACAACCAAGTGCACTAAGTTTTTGATTCGTTTAACTAGGGCTGAAATGATTAATTGTTTTAATCGTGATGAATCAACTAATTTAGTAGTTTATTAATCATTAACCGTAGAATACAGATTTAAAAAAAGGACCTTTGCTGAAAGATATTGTTCAAAAATATAATACATTTTGCATTTAAGATAATAATAAAAAAAAAATTTGTCTGTAAATATATTCCACCAAAAACTCAAGTGGCATAGTTTTAGCTTCTGCTGGTTCAAACTTTGCAAAAAATAAAATAAAACCTATTAAGACCCTTTGCTGTCTAATTAAAAATTGGTTAGTAGAAAAAAACAATCAACATTTCAGCTGTAATGATAGATCAAATAGAAGGGGGCAGAGCTTTTCACACGTTAGAAGTATTAGTGATTGTAAAATGAAAACCCCTGTCGAATGTGGCATTTTTTTTTATCCAGTTAATTTATCGTATGTGTAATCGATAGAAAAATTGATTACCAAGAAAACTGTCACAGTAGCAGCCCTGTGATTAACCTGTTCTTGTTTGTTCTGTATTTGAGCTGCTGATTTCCAGTCACAGCCGAACCAGGAGAAAATCCTTCCTTTCCTGTTGCTTCGATAGTTTAGAAAACTTCGTACACCTTGATTGCAAAAAGCCACCCAGTGCCACCTCATCGCGCTCTGCGGAGATTTCAGTTCCTCGCCGGTTTCATGTACATCTAACCTCTTTTCCTGCGTCTCTTTCCTTTTCCCCACAGCTTCGCAAACAGGGTGAAGTACGAGGAACCAGCGCTGCAGACCAATGAAAAGCAACCGGATTAAAAATGGCCACCGTGTGTGACGCCGTCTGCTAAGAATGCTCCTTTGTTTGCCACTTTTTACCTTAACTGATTTTGGCTGCGGAGGAAGGAGCATGGCTACCTGCAATCAATAGTGCAGATCCCCTGACTTGACCCCAATCATAGACGTTCTGACCAGTGAAAATTGATTTTTTTTTTTATTTTTTTTTTTTAGAAACCAACATGACCTTTCCTGATGAGACTGGTTAATTTTGATCATCATGTAAACGAGACTTTTAAAAAATGAGAGAAGGTATGTGTTGTATAGAATAATACAAGCGCAAATTACTAATCTAGGTACCACAGTAAAAGGACCAAATGTCTACTTTTTTGTATTTTATATACATTTTTCACATTCCTGCGGAAGCGATGTCATGTGTGACCCTGTGCTGTCTTAACTGAAAGCTCCCCGTTCGTCAAAACTCATGTTCCTTCCTGCCACAGCCTCCATTAAGTGATTACCAACACCCGTGGCGCTCA
>NW_015112678.1:407331-409186 GCF_001443285.1 Poecilia latipinna | reverse complement strand
GCTCATGCCCATTATAACCCCCCCCCCCCACTCCCCCCCCCACACACACACACACACACCCTCACCTCACCTTAACTACAGCACTGCATCTTATTATCACTGACAATCATGCCTGTACAGGTAGGTATTCACCGTCTCTCCTGTTCAGACTTGGTGGGGGAAAAAAAAACACACACGCACTCATCAGAACCTGAGGATGAACGTGCGAATCGTGTGAACAGGCACAGGTGTGGATGCCTTTGCACTGACTTATCTGTTACAAGCCGAAGCTGGGCAGATCCACACAGGCTCGTTCACCTAAAGGATGTTGGCGGCTTCCCGCAGACCCCCCGCGTCCTCGCTGTTCTGAAGACATTCGTACATAACGCGGTGCAGCGTTCACCTCCTTAACAGATGTCCCTAGAGGGAAATAAAAAAATAAAAAAGTGCACTGAAAAACACCCACAGATGGTGCTACACCCCTCCAGCCAAACTTCACTGCGTTGAACCGGCCCACCTCCAAAGGCCAGCCATGCTCATCTGGTTTTCTAAGGAGAATTTATATATATATATATATTTTTTTTTTAAACCACACTTTCTTCTCCGGCTTCAATCCGGTCGGTCGTGTTTACAGGTTCACGGTTGCTACATTAGTGCCCCGTCGACACCAGCACCACGCAGCGCTCGCCTAAACCTTTTCTATATTTTACTCCTCTCACAGCTCTGCCAGCTAGCGCTAGCTACCTCCCTCTTTTCTAACTGGCAGCTTTCCTGATGCCCAAGGATTACCATTAGCCATGAGCTGCTGCTGCTTCCTGGGAGTAAATCTTAGCAGATAGAGCTTTTATGAGTGACAGTGTTTGTGATTAATCTCTACTCCTGTTATTCAGGCGGCACTGCATGTTTGCGTGCCGTCGCAGATAAGCAACTGCAGTGCCTTCGACATGCTAAAAAGCAACACAAAAAAAACGTCCTCTGTACTTTGTTACACCAAAATGCAGCAGATTTACACATCAGTGTTGAACTGATTTACCATCTGATCAGCATCCATCATGTTTTCTCTTTATAACATGTGGAATAAGCCCACTTTTGTTGTTACACACATAAAATATACTTGGTTTTCTCATTTGATCCTTGCTGAGTTTTATGTTGTAGTCTTAAATTGTAGCTTTTCAGAACTATTCTTTATTTCTCAAAATAAAAGTAACGGATTATTATGTATTAAGTTTTTTTTTTAATTTTTTTTTTCTGACAATGTTACATCAAGTTCTTTTTGTCCAAAGAGTAAAAGTGCAAATTTGTCATGTTTACATGTTCTCCAATCATTATAGGAAATTTAAAGCCAATAACAATCTGTGTAATACAATAAATTTTTCTCAGGTGAATGAAATGACTTGGAGCTTTAAGACGATGTTTCTCTCACTTCCAAATATCATAAGATGATCCTGATATTGATAACCTGTACCTGCCACTGTCTCAAAATATGCAAATGAGGAGGATATGTAGGCTGTACCTATTGTTTCCAACTAAATCAGAATGGTTTCTGACAGAGTCCCATAAATGTATGGGCTGTGGAGATGGCATAAGAACATAGATGAAGGAACTGTATCTCATAATGTATGAAATCCACAACCGTCACAGGCTTTTAAACCGTTTCATTCAGATTGTGAAAATCAGGGGTGAATGTATGAACTATCGTGCCTTTTTCTTCTCTAAAAATCTTGTGTATTAGATATGCATATTTTATCCAGTTATCAATAAATGTGTTTCTAAATTACTCTTTTTTTTTTTTTTTTTTTTTTTTTTTTTTTTTTTTTTTTTTGGGGGGGGGGGGGGGGGGGGGAAAAAAAAGAAAAACGGGTTTTTTAATTTTCAT
>NW_015112678.1:401111-403618 GCF_001443285.1 Poecilia latipinna | reverse complement strand
TTTTTTTTACTATTTTAAAAAATTTTTTTTTTAATTTTTTTTTTTTTTTTTTTTTTTTTTTTTTTTTTTTTTTTTTTTTTTTTTGGGGGGGGGGGGGATGTGGGGACATAACAAGAGCAATGCAGCTTTTAAAGTTCTCAATAAAAGGTATTCTCCTTTCCAACAGTGGATGGATTTGATGACTTTCTTTTAATTTGGCCCTTTTAGCATTCACTTGTACTTGAATGCCATCATCATACAGCTTCTTTCTATAAACTACCACTTGTTTTACTATATTTATATGCTGATCTACTTCTCATACACCACATATTCAAGTTGCAGCTATTCAGTATTTTTATCCCAATTTCTACTATGTAGCTTTAGCTGATGTACAGATTTTTCTCCCAAAAATTTAAACCAAGTGAAGCATAATAGTTACTTAAATGTATAAAGCTAAACATTTAAGCTTAGCTTGATACAGGTGTTTTTTTGTTGTTGTTTTTTTGTTTGTGTTAAAAGGTTTCCCCAGAACCTACAACCTTCAACATCAAACCAGTATTCAGCAGAGATGATTGCTTTGTTTTCCCCAAAATAACTTGTGTACAACATGATCTATAAAACTTTTTTTTAGTCTAGCTGTTAATGTTTTTCTTAATTTCTTTAACATCAGAAACTATTCATGCTTGCTTAAAATCCACAATGTTTGAAAAGACATTGCATAATTTATACAGTTTAATATTGAATATTGGCCATGAAAAAAAACCTACCCCAGTCACAGTTTATAACAAATTCTGCATTTAGGAAAAAAGGAACTTTGAAAAGGACGAGGAGGAAGTAAATGCATAATTCCTTCCCTTTTTTAATCGTTCACGCATGTGAATTTACAGGATACATTACTAAATATTAGTATTTTCAAATACAGATTTTTGAAGAAATAAGAATACAACCAGAAAAGTTAATTTATTTCACTGCTTCAATGCAGAAAATGAATTGTATGTCATTTCTTTAGAGTGAAATATTTTAAGCCTATTCTTGTTTATTTTGATCATTGTTGCTGACAGCTATAGTTGTGTTTGTTGCTAAATCTGAACATTATACACACCCTGTGAAATTTAGAAATAATTTGTGGTCCAAAGAATCCTAGGAAAGAAAACTGACTTCACCATTGACCGGCACAAATCCACAAATGTATCCAAGGTGGAGGTGGAAAGTTGAGTGGAAGGAAAACAGTGATATAAAATGTTTGCAAACGGGAATAACCACGTCCTTCAGAGGAGAGTAAAGTACATCCACTTTAACAGTTTAAGGGAAATTCACATTCGTTAAGGTTTATTTACTACGCCTAGGCCTTTTACAGTGTTGTATTATTTTTTGTGACATTTTCTCATATATATATTTAGCTTAGAGGTCAAACAACAAACAAGTTTGTCTCAGGCAAAAGTTTTGGCTTTCCATGTTTGTTTCAGGTCTCAGGTGCTTTTAAGATCTTTAGACACATTCACTTTTTTTTTCCTACGATCCGCAGGCAGCATCAAATCAAAAGTTGCTCTTGAGGAGGAAATCCATCTGAAAGGCCGGTTGAATTCCAATCGTTTTAATTAATTAATACATCATATCATAAATGTGTGTTGTTGTTGTTGTTTTTTTTTGGGGGGGGGGGTTGGACCATGTTTGAATAAAGCTTTCGCAAAGCATCAGCACGGTTATCTGACTCCCTTACAGACAAAAGTCTGACTGACCCTCAGGTCAGAAGAGTCGCACAATAGCAGCGGAATCTGTGCTAAAGAGCAGGAAAAGCTGCGAGTCTGCTGGCTGAGATAGCTGCCTTTTTTTTTTTTTTTTGTCATTGTTTTTGGAGGAATGGTCACATTGGCTTTCTGCAAGGAAACCAGTCATTTCTGCCACTGAGCGCTCACACACACAAATAATGCTGTTTCTAAATGGGGAGATGGGCAGACTCGCCCACACACCTCCTGTTAAGTGGCAGCTCGCAGCAGTCTGCGGTAGGCTTGCATCCATCCAACCATGTGTCTCTCTCGGAGACGAGATGAAGGGACATGTCAGGAGTGAGCCCCCGTCGTTTAAATAGATTCGGCAACAGATGAATAGATGAGACAAATCTCGAAGAGGCTCAAGACTCGACGCAGCGGGAGATCTGGGCGCCGTACCAAAAGTGTTTAGAGCTAAAATCATTTTGTGAATGTCGGGCGACCAACTTGCTGCAGCAATACGGGGAAAATTTGTGCCAAATCTGGCAAGAAAAGATAAGACATGCACTAAAGTCGAAATAAAAATAGGTGCTCCTATCTATTCTGCATTAGAGTTTATGAACAAAGTTGCATGGTGAATCTTAAACTCACAGCCTTATCTATCTATCTATCTATCTATCTATCTATCTATCTATCTATCTATCTATCTATCTATCTATCTATCTATCTATCTATCTAATTTTTTTTTTTTTTTTTTTTTTGTGGTGTTTGTGTTTGTTCCCCCCCCCGGGGGCCGTGTCAGGCGCGGGACCCCCCGGT
>NW_015112678.1:388552-397768 GCF_001443285.1 Poecilia latipinna | reverse complement strand
TGTGTGTGTGTGTGTGGTCCCCCCCTCAGGGGGCCAGATGCGCGGAGGGGCCACAGGTTTTCTTGGACAGGACGGTTTATTTCTGTCTCTTGGAGGCAGGCAGTGATGTCACCAACGTTTCCACATCCTCCTGGCATGGGTCACATTTAGCTCCTGAGATTCTCCTCAGCCTTTCCTGTTGTGATGTGAGTTTGGTGCAGGGAGGGGAGCGGGATTGTGTGTGTGTGTGATGGGGGGGGGGGGTCTGTCCCATCCCCCTCCCTTAAATACAATGCTGCTTCTCTAGATGACAGATGCTGCTTAACCTGCCATGACCCAGGGAGTCCTGATGGCTCAGCTGACTGACAGGCCTATAGAGGACACAGCGAGCCCGCTCCTCTCTGCCTGAGCTGCACAGGACGCTGCAGCCCCACCAACAAGGGAAGGAACTGTCTCTTCGTTCAGCCCCCTCACCCCTACCTGCCCCCTCCACCCACCAACCTCCCACCCGGGGTAATAAATGTCTCGCTGAGGAAAAGCTTAACACCATGAATTAAGGCTAAAAAGAGGGCGCCCACTTCTGCTACCTTGTCCTATTGAGTAAAATATTGAGACAAATTGAGCTCTAAATCAAAGCAGAGAGGAGTGGGAATGTGACAGCGCTTGAAAGCCTGTAGACCGTCCATTGTCATGAAGTCGCCTCGGCTACAACCACTCTGGGCTGCGTTTGTCATCACCGGAGGCAACGGAGGACTGGACACCGTGCCGTCGGTCTGTCATCATGGCGTCTCCGGGTTTGAAAAGACGCTGCTGACGGAGCCAGTAGGAACCTCGTTGTGGAGTTATCAGTTTTACAGTCAACAGGAAAGACAGCTTTATTATTTTTTCTCCTGTTGAATAGAAACAGAATGAATACAGAATATATTTTGTGACAAAGAGAGCCTTTATCCAGAGAGAACAGGAGTATGTGCATAGGATTTTAGTTATTCTATGTGGAAATCAGAGCTGGGTTACACAGATGTATTCCTCACCTGATAAAATGTATTTTCATTGATTTTTTTTTTTATAGTTTAGTTGTATGATTTGAATTTTTTCAGAATTGTTAAAGTAGACATCAAATGTGCATATGCCCAAATATGCAATAGGGTGTTTTCAGTTATCCGTGTGTTACGTGAATGTTTTAGATCATAAAAATATCTTATTATGAGATAAAGATAACCTGAGAAGAGGTAAAAAAAAAAAAACAACAACAAAAAAAAGCTGTTTTCAAATGATAGTTTCAGTTATTTGGGGATAAAGTTCTCCGAACTGGTCCAGCCATAAGTGAAGGTAGTCTATCAGTAAGGTGATACTCAGGGAGAGAGTGTGACTCAAACTGGAAAAAATCCCATCGCCTTTAGCACATCCCAACAACTTGACATTCTTCTCCCATCCTCCTCCACCGTCTCTTTCTGGCTAGTTTACTCCACGTCTCTTACAAAACACAAGCACTCTCTGCCCCTGCCTCCTCACTCCGAGCTTCTGTCCTCTCGCCTGGAAGAAGTGCATTTCATTGTCTAGTCCTGACGGGTTTCTGGCTCGGCGGCAGCCTGTTTTCTGGGCACAGAGCTGGACATAACTGCATGCATCTGCACACCGATTGTTTTGTGGTGCTGACTTTTGTGTGTCATGAATGTTATGAATTTCGATTTGCAAGTAAAGCTTGTCGTCTTTTCTGATTTTTGATTGTGTAAAGTGGCGTAAAGAAGCATGTTTTTAGATGAATATTTTTATTTTGCCATATCTAAAATGTTACTTAGTAATCACATAAACCATCGTCTTCAACAGTATTATTATAATGTACTTCGACCTAAAAGTAGGACGATTTCTTATGTGATATTAAGACTCTTAACACAGGAACATCATTATCATTCCTCTGAGTGTCACTTACTTTGTATTTGAATAGAATAGAATAGAATGATTTTACAATTTTTTTTTAAAAAAGTCCATCCTGTTTGATTAATTTCCATTTTATGCCTTCTGTTACCAGAAGTTATTTCCCAAATGCTTCATTTTAAGTCAATGAACCTGCATCCTCTGTGTAACTTGCCGCTAGGTGGCACTGTGTCTGTTTCATAAAAGCTTCCTTGATATCTCTCTCTCTCTCTCTCCCTCTCTCTCTCTCTTTTTTTCTTTTCTTTTTCTTCCCCTCCTCCCTTCCCCAGTAAAGGCTCAGAGCTGACTGCCACCAAATTACACCCCACCCGCCGCCCCACTCACAGAGTCGGGAGAGGATTGTGTGGTGTTCTCCTTTCACCAAAGAAAATAATCAAGGAGATCAATGAAATTGGCCTGTTTACACAAGTAGGCTTTCCCTTTATTTCAGCTAATCAGAGTTTACACAGAAATAAGCCTACGTACACAGCTTTTTAAAAACAATAAGCAAGTTTAGTTTCCAAGGGGTCAGAATTTAAAATAACATAAAGATCGCGAGATTAATCACTGATGAATTTGCCAGCTCAGTGCAATGCAAAAAATAATATTTAATTCACACTAGAATAGCACCAAACTGAAAGTTAGACTATTTGTGACGTGTGAGTTGGATATATTTTTGAGACAAGTGCTGACTTTGCAGTAGTGGTTCCATTGTCTTCCTCGCTTTTAACAAATATTACATCTTATCTTGGGATTTGGCAGCACTTGACCTCAGATAACCCAGCAATTGTGCAACTGCCGCTAATTAACCTCTTGAATAACCTCTCAAATAACTTATCAAAACGTGCTTTTTTAAAGATAGCGTGTTGATTATTGAAACTGAGGCCCAATATCATTCACATAATTTACTTAGAATGTTGTTAAAGGTGGATTTTTTCCCCCACACTCCACTGAGACCATGTTTCACAGAGCATGTGGTTTTCTGTTTAAAACGTTTCCCTACAACATCAACAGTCAGCGCTGAATAGATTTCTATTTTCAGACAAAGACATTTCTTCCATTTTTTGATAAATTCCGTTTAAATCAATAAGCCGCTTGCCTTGGTGGTAAGATAACATGTTACACCAAATAAACCCTGTGCAAAACACAAGGGTTTACCCATTCCCCATTGACTGAACATGAAAAGCAAAATGAAACTCACCTGAGATACAACTTAAAAAATGCCTTTTTTTCTGACTTGCTCATGCTGCCCATTGCTTCCTGGCACCCTGGATGGTATGCCATACCACCCATATTGATCTCTTCATTTGTGGAAAATATATCAATCTTTAATTGAATGTTGCATATCCAGGTCTTTATAGGATTTTCGATTATCTATATATTTTTATATCATCATAAACAACCACTTGTGTAGTCACTGTTTTCATGTTAAGGGACGTGAGTCAGATATTTTTTTCCACGTTCTCTTCAAATATGTGGTAGCTTTAAAAAAAAACAACAAAATATCCCTTAGAAACGTGAGAGATTCTATCGAACTCAAATCTCAAACTTCGCTTAGATTATTACTTTTCGAGGGAAAACTTAAAGCTTAAAACTAAAAAAAAAAAAAAAAAAAAATCTCATTGACTCCACAAGACCACCTTAACGACGTTCGTCCCGCCCCCGGAGCTCCGTTTGGTCTCTGTGATTGGCTGAGACCTCGTGGATGGAAGTGGCTGCAGAAATGCAAAACTTGTTGCTGGCTCCTCTGGACGCGTTGATCTCACACAGCGCCAAGCGGCGGAACGGAGTACGTGAGTGAGTGGATCTGTGAATCGCTCCGGAGCGCGCTCAGACCAGACCAGACCAGACCTCAGCACAACAGAGCACAGGCAGAGAGCCCAGCAGACCGTACTGGCTGAACCGAGGGACGCGCGCGTTTACAGCCGATCGGAGCGCACCGACCGGGGACTTAAAGCGCGGAGGCTTCTCCACCGAGCGCATGAGCGGCCGCGCGGTGAAGGATGCTGTCAAGCCGCTCCGTGGTTGTGGAGCACCGGGGAGTGCACGCCGCACCGCTCCTGGTTCACTGACGCTCTTGTTGGAGATTCGTGTTTATGGACTTCCATATATAAGCCCTTGGACTTTTGGTTTTCAAGCCTGCTGAAACAGTTTATTTTTCTTTCCGCTTTTTCTTTTTCTTTTTTCTTTTTATTTTTTATTAAAGGACACCGGTGCGCAGAAATTTGTCAGAGAGACGCGCACACCGCTCCACACTGACTTTTATTTCTGGTGTTATTTCCAGTATGGGACCTTACACAAAAAAATCAGTCTGGGACCTTTTATACCGGGCTGGAATAAGGAACTAAACGAGGAAAAACTGTCATATTTTTGTTGATCTCCTCGAATCTTGTGCGCTCTTTTCATTTTCCCCCGGAGCGGTTTTTTTTTCATCCAAAGAAAATTGGGCACAAAGAACAATAACTTGTAAAAGTCGCCGCTTTTGTGCAAGTTTTATTTTATTTTATTTTTTTCTATCAAGAAAGACTAAAACTAAAAGGAAGAGCAGACAGTTTCACCTATTAATGCGGGAACAGACAAGCAGTTTCCGTGCGTATTTGGCACCGTCTGTCCCCGCTCCACTCCGCGTCCTTGGAGAAGTAAAAACAAAAAAACAAAAAAAACAAACTCCCTTTTGATTCCCAGAAATGAGAACTTATTTGGTGAGTTTTATCGTTTAAAGTCTACTAAACATATTAATCATTAGTTTCATCAACATTGTGTATCATTTTTTCCCCCCCTTTTTGCTTTTGGGGACAGACGGAAAAATACAGAGTGTGCCGATGTCTGGCAAACTGGCCGTCATGTGGGATTGATTGCTGGGGAGTATGTTTGGGCTGGAGCAGTTTGGTTCTCAAATTAATAGCAGAAACCCTGGCCAGTCAGAGAGAAACATAAACCAACAGAGACTGAACATGGGCTCACATTATAAAAGCCCAGGCTTTCATGCTGGAGGCCCACCTGGAGCCGTGGAGTCCGCCATGGGCCCCATGAACGAGTCCCAAATGCTGGGGCTCAATATGAACATGAACGGTGAGCCTTACGCTGGGTTTCACCCTCGGGGACACCCAGACATGCATACAGGGGGCGGACTCCAGCAGCAGCAGCAGCAAGGACCCATGCATGGATTTTTTAACAACCAGCAACCTCATCAAGGACACCCGCATGCCCATCAACCTCACCCCCACCAACATCACCCTCATTTCGGTGGGAACTTTGGAGGCCCAGATCCAGGGTCGTCATGCCTACATGGAGGGAGGCTGATGGGCTACAACAGCAATGGCATGGGACCACAGCAGGGTTTTGGAGAGGGTTTTGACCCTCTTGCTGAGGGACCGGCAGGAGAAGGCTTTCCACAGCAGCAGCCACAGCAGCAGAGGCCTGCTAACATACCTGAATTTCAACATCATGGTCCCCCCAGCGGCAATCACCCCGTCCCTGCTCCCTGTCTTCCCCTGGACCAGTCGCCTAACAGAGCAGCATCTTTCCACGGTCTTCCGTCTTCTTCATCTACGTCATCTGAGCCTCACACGATGGAGCCTCGACGGATGCCCAACCAAGGAGCCGTGGAGGGGCTAGAGTACAACTTTCCAAGCGATCCGCCATCTGGACATTTTGATGTACCTGTGTTTTCCCCATCAGAGACAGAATCTCAGCTACCACATTTTGGGCCAGGCCGGCCCGTTCCCAGTGGAAATTTTCCAGGGAGCTCTGGCATGCCTCGGACACCAGGCATGCAGGGCATTTCTAAGGGACACCAGCCGCCACCACAGCCCCAACAACCTCAGCATGGAGTGTTTTTTGAGCGATTTGGAAATGGCCGGAAGATGCCCGTGGGAATGGAGCCGGGGGTCAATGCGAGACATCCCCTCATGCAGCCGCAACAACAGACTGGCTTAATAGCCAGACAGAACTCGTGCCCCCCTGGCCTCCCCCGACCCCCTCAGGCTGAGCCCGGCAACACTAACTCCAACATTCTGGACGGAGGGGTCATGATGCCTGGCCAACATAACCAGTTTGAATATCCCATTCACAGACTGGAAAATAGAGGTTTGCACCCCTATGGGGACCCCATGTTTAATATGCAACAGCCAGCTCCTCCTCCCTCCCAGCAGCCCCCAAATCAGAGGCTGCAACACTTTGACTCTCCTTATATGAACATGGCGAAAAGGCCCAGATTTGATTTTCCTAATTCACATGGTGGCGACGGTTGGTGCAGTAGTATGGATAACCACCTCTCTCCCTCAGCATATCCCGGCCTTCCTGGGGAGTTCACCCCACCTGTCAATGAAGGTTTTGCACCAGGTCCCTTACAACATCCGGGGCCCGAGCCGCAGTCTCTGCAGCAGCGCCAAAACGCCGCCATGATGATAAAACAGATGGCCTCTCGCAACCAGCAGCAGAGGATGAGGCAGCCGAGTCTTCAGCAGCTAGGTCACCATGGCGACGTACCTCCTGTCCCAATGACTCATGGAGGTCCAGTTGGGAACATGCCTCAGCCCAACTTTGACAGGGAGAACAGTGGCAGAATGCCCAGCATTGATGGACAAAATCCTCATGTAACTCAGGAGAACTCCTGGTTTCAGGGGTCCCACCCACCTGGAGAGATCATGTCACGGCGCATGGGTGGGGCTGGCAATGAGTCCGGGCCTAATGAGATGGGGCTGCAACAGAACGGGGCTGGGATGATGTTCAGGCCAGGCATTGGAATGCAGGAGCCAATGAGAATAGCAGGAGACGGACATGTTCAGACCCTTCATTCTCCAGGCATGCACTCACAGTTTAGTGGAAACATGGGTAACCTCTCACAAATGCAGTCGCCAGGAGCTGGAGGAGGACATCCAAATGCACCAGCAGAAAGGCGACCAGCTGATTTTCCTGCACCTCCAATGGGAGCACAGCCAACTTTTCCCTATGGGGGGGCTAACCGCCAGGGGCCGCCTCACAGTGCTCCCCAGGGGGTGAGCACCTCACCAGGGAGCTACCCTCCACAGTCTGAGTTCCCCTCAGGCCAGCGGTCGTCTGTTAGTAAGCTGGGAGCTCTGTCCCTTGGGAACTTCAGCAAAACCAGCTCTAAAGACAGTGTTTTCGGTCAGAGCTGTTTAGCGGCCCTGTCCACGGCCTGCCAGAACATGATCGCCAGCCTAGGGGCCCCCAATCTTAACGTAACATTCAACAAGAAAAACCAAAATGAGGGCAAGAGAAAACTAAGTCAGACAGAGCAGGACATTAATAGCAGCACATCTAATGGGACTGGAAGTGCTGGTCCTGAATATTTTCAGAGCAGCGCTTCCCAGAACAGCCAGATGCCTGGCACCGGGAATAGCAACTCTAAGCCTGTAAGTCAAAGCCAGACGGTGCAGGGGGAAGCCAGTGCCCTCTCCCCAAACTACAACATGGACGCTACCCCGTGCAGTGAGGGGAAGGCAACAACAGGGAGTGGGAGAGGGAGAGGGAGGAGAAAAAGAGACAGTGGACATGTGAGCCCTGGAATTTTTTTTTCCTCTGATAACGGTAACCCTGTTGTAAGTCCAGGCCAGCAGACCCCCTCGGCTGGCGTTGGGGAGAGGGGTGGGGGCACACCTCATGAAAAACACCTTCAGTCACCCTCTTGGGGGAAAGGAGGTGACCTAATGTTGGGGGACCAGGCTGACCTTATGTCTTCTTTAGACAGTGGCATTCAAAGTGTTGCTGCCAAGTCTGACAGCAGCTCACCACGAGTGGACTTCCCTGACGATGTCAGCACCCACTATGGCAACGAGGACGAGGTGTCATCCAGCTCAGATGCAGGAGGGGCTTCTGCCACCAAGCCCAATCGCAGCCCTATGATCACAGGCTCACCCAAAATGCAGCGGAGTGATAACAGTTTATTAAATGGACAAAAGCCCCTTGGCATGGGCATAAACAATCATACTACCTCAGCACCAGACAGCTATGGACTGAACTCTGGTGTGAGCACAGGGGCCAGCGGGGTGAGCCACCCGGGCACTCCTGGGGTGGAGCAGGTACGCACCCCGTCCAGCACCTCGGGCCAGGAAGAAATCCACCCGCTGGAGATCCTCCAGGCCCAGATTCAGCTGCAGCGGCAACAGTTCAGTATCTCAGAAGACCAGCCCCTGGCCATGAAGAACGGCAAAAAGAGCAGTGACTGTCCCTCGCAGAATGGAGACAATGAGCTGCCAGGCTGCAGCCCGGATGCAGGGAAGGGCTCAATGGGCACTATTGACCTTGACACCCTCATGGCAGAGCAGCACGCCACCTGGTACGTGCCCAGTGACAAGACCATGATGGATGGGTCAGAGGATGACAAGGCCATGGGACCCTGGGAAAAAAATAAAAGCCAAAACAGCAGTAAAGAAGGTAAATAACTCCTCCTTTTTCTCCTTTAATCTCTAACATACAATTCAGAGTTCTGATAAGTTTTCCTCTTAAAATTTTGTACTTTATTTATTTGACCTCGAACATAATTTCAAAAGGTATCCTAATACTTTCACTGTCCTGCTGAAACTGACATTACAGAAACTTTTGTGCATGTTGTGTGAGCAGCATGCATCCCTGGTTATTCTATTGCTATTCTGAAAACTTAGAGGGTTTATTTAAGATAAGTGAAAAAAAATGTCGTCAATTTTAATATTTATGTATAAAAATGGTTTTTTTTATGTTAAAGTAAAAAAAAAAAACCAATCAATTTTAAACGGTACTTTCTTTAAATCCTTTATTGTTAATTGTAGCTTAAAGCCTCTTCAGAAAGAACAGCTGAAGAAAAGTAAACATTTCCTGTGGCTCTTTATCTCAGTTTTCAGGGTGAACAACTACATTGAGAAGATTAATAGCTTTCTGAGGATATGCGTTTGCGCAGCGGGGGGTTCCCTCGCCTGGTTACGTGTTTGTTTTTGTCATTATCATGGGATAATACCGCCCTGGTCAAAGTGGACAGATTTTTCGACAGGATATTTCGGGATTAGCATCCTCGTTTAAAAATTAAAAATAAAAATAAAAAAAAGCCGGTCATACACGTTTAGTATTTTGAAATTAATGTTAAATAGATGACAGGTTTAAAAGCATTCTGTTAATAGACTGATATTTTTAATTTGCCTAAGTTTGTCTCGGAGCGATTTTTGTAACTCAGTTGTGATATGAATAATTGTCACTGTGTTGTTTCTCGAAGAAGGTTGAATATATATTTGACTAAAATATACTTTTTAAGCAAGAAGAGACATGCCATAAAATGAAGAGATGGGCTTGTTTTTACAATTTTATATCTTCAGAGCGCAACGTCTATAT